>NW_017728949.1:11550757-11582466 GCF_001723895.1 Crocodylus porosus | reverse complement strand
GCTCTCGCCTTGCCCACAGATTGTGCCAGGGCTGGGGCAGGGGTGGGCTCCCTTAAGTGCCTTGTTCTGCTGGCTTTGCAAGGGTCACTCAGCATTAATTTTACCATTTCAGTTCTTCAGATTGGCCTTCAAGGTGTCCTTGAATCTCTTATTGTGCTCACCTCTACAGTGGTGACCATTTGTGAGTTGGGAGTATATGACCTGTTTCAGGAGCTAGTTGCCAGGCATTCTTAGGACATGTCTTGTCCAACTGAGCTGGTGCTGCATAAACATGGATTCAATGCTAGTGTTCATTCTTCTGTCCTTCCAATTATTATCGAGGATTTTTCAAAGACAATCACTGAAGGCAATATTCAAAGACTTGTAGTTTTTTCCAATATGTTGTCCAAAGTTTCACACCCATACAGCAGGGTAGGGATGACAAGAGCTTAGTAGATGAGAAGTTTAGTTTGGGTTCTGATACCATAATCATCAAAGGCAGAATTCTGGAGACATCCAAAGGCAGCACTGACAGATTTTATCAAGTGCTGAATATTATCTACTTTTACTTTTTTGGAATGATGACTACCCCACTCAAAATTCTCCAAGCATTGCCCTCTAACTGTAATGTGTGTAGGAGCAGGTGGTTGGCTTAGGATTGGCTGGTAAAGTATCTTGGTTTTTGTGAAGTTGACAATGAGTCGAAACATTTTATATGCTTCACCTCAGCAGTCAAGAGTGACACAAAGCAACCATCGGCATAGTTAAGATCTGTAATTGTGTTGGTTTTCTTGGATTAGAACATAACTGGTTGATGTTGAAGAGATTTCCATGCAGGCAATACTGGATTCTGACTGCAAAATGGAATTCTATCACCAAAGAGATGGAATAGCTATAATACAGATGGAAAACAGTGTTGGTGAAATCACACACCGTTGCTTGGCTTTAGTATTAATAAATGAAGGGGTCTGTTTCGAAACCACTGCTTAGCAGGGCTATGTGAAGCTTCAGTCCCTGATTTCATCTAATGAAAATTTGGCCCAATTCAATGTTGGATCTGGAGACCCTTTAATCTCTCCAAATCAAATCGGAACCCTCTGAATCAATTCAGAGAGATTCAGAAAGATTTCAAGATTTGGACACAGACACAGCTTTAAATATTTTTTCTACATACCTCAAGGTGGCTTGTGAATTCTGTGATGCTGGGGCAGATGCTGGCACAGGAGTGTGGGGGACTCTCCAGCACGTTCGGCAGCAGACCTGGAAATGGACCAGAAGCACTTCCAGTCAACTTCTGGGTCTGCCGGGGAGCAAGCAGGCCCCCCCGCTGTGCTCTCCTGGTTCAGTGACTGGTGTCTCCTGGGTCTGGACGGGCACCTAAGGGGCCTCCCCATGGCCAATCACTGAGACAGAGGGCACTGGGGGAGGGAGGGGAAGTTCCAGCATGCTCCGTGGCAGACCTGGAAGTGGTTCCAGTCCACTTCTGGGTTTGCCACTAAGCACATGCCCCCCCCCCATGCATCTGTGGGATGCTCCATCCGCCCCAGCATCACAGTGTTCATGAGCCATGGCTGGTACCTCGAGGTATGTAGAAAAAACATATAAGTCTGTGTCTATGGCTGAATCGCTGATTCTCCGAATCAGTATGAAATCTTCTGTTCACCCAGGGACAATGATCCAAATCAACAAATTGAATCACTGTCCCCAATTCAAGCCAAATCTGAATCCAAATAAAAAATGGCCCTTTTTGCATACCCCTACTGCTTAGGATGGCTTCTGTTGTGCTGCTGTTCAGAAATCTGATAATGGTAAAAATCTCATCATAATTGCCTATAGGACATTTCTATTGATTGAATCAAAGGCTCAATGCAGGTCAATGCAGACTGTGAAAAGATCGTGATGTTGCTCATGGTACTTCTCCTGCACCTGTCTAGGAATAAAGATCACATCTATTGTACCTGAGTGGTTCAGAAACCTCTTTGGGACTCAGGTAGAATCCCCTGGGTGAGGAGAATAAGTCTACTGAGGAGAATGCAGGCAAGGATATTCCCAGCTATAGGCAGGAGCAAAATACCACACTAAGTGTTGCAATCTGATGTTTCTCTTTCTTGAATATGGTTAGGATTCTGGCATCTCTCAGGTCACTGAGAATCTGTTCATGTTTCCAGATTTTCAGAACAAGGACGTGTACTTAGCAAGAGGTGTTGTTTTTGTTTTTCATCTTCTTATTAATGGTTTTCATAGAATCATAGAAGTAGGGTCGGAAGGGACTTGTAGATCTTCAAGTCCGACCCCCCGCCTGCACGGGAGAAAAAACTGGACTCAAATGAGTCCATCCAGGTAGACATCAAGCCTCTTCTTAAAGATCCCCAGGGTAGGAGCCAGCACCACTTCACTAGGAAGTTGGTTCCAGCTCCTAGCCGCCTTAACTGTGAAGTAGTTGTAAGGGGGTGAAGAAGGCGCTGGGTGAGGGCGACGCTGGCGGTGGCGGGGTCCGGCCCGAATTCTGGGTCCCGGCAGAAGGCCAAGCACCCAGGTTTCCCCCTTCTAGGAACTCAGAAGCACCCAGGCCGAGGCCTACCCGGACAGATAAAGGGAGCCCAGCGGGTCCGGAAGAGGCGGTAGGTCCGGAAGAGGCGGCAGGTCCGGAGATGCAGGCGGTGGGTCTGGAGACGGAGCCGGCGGGTCCGGAAGAGGCGGCGGATCCGGAGACGCGGGCGATGGATCTGGAGAAGAGCCACGGGAGAGCCGGGGCCGGAGAAAACACCCTGGAGCAGGTGCGGGCCACTTGGAGGCACGGCCAGACCTACTGGGGCAGGGGTAAGCCCCGGAGTGGCGAGGAGACCCGGCCAACTGGCGGCGGGGACTTGAGCAGCTTAGCGCCGCAGGAAGCGACGGCACCCGGCAGGAGCCGGGTACCGTAAGTACTATGATACAAGGGTGACCACAGGCAGGGAAGTCACCGCGCCTGTGAAATTTGGGAGGATTAAGGGGCGGAAGGAGGTCCTGGGAGAGGGCGGAAGATCCAAGCCCGAAGTCAGGAAGGGGGTCAGCCCTGCTGCAGGTAGGGATATCGGGGAGGATAACCGAGGGGCCAAATAAACCTCAGCTCCCATGAATCCCTGTGAGGAACTTTGTGTTGGACTCTGTACTTTGTTTTCCTTTTGAGCATTTTTTTGGGGACCAGCGTCCTGCCGAGTGGCCTGCTGAGGGGCGGCCGCTACCCGGAGGACCAGTCGAGGGTGTAGGGGAGGAGGAGCCCTCAGGACCCCTGGACTCAGCAGAGACAGAGTGCCATTTCCGAACTGCACATGCCACAATATTGTGAACCCCAAGTTACCATCAAAGTCGTGGCAGGTGAGACTGGCGTGGGTGCAGTGAGGACGACACATTCCCCTCCCACCGGGGGTCCCCTGTGAGATGGTCGGTTGACAAACCGCGCCCCTCACAGTAGTTCTTGCGGATGTCTAATCTAAACCTACTCTCCAATAATTTGTGTCCATTATTCCTTGTTATGCCAGGGGGCGCTAGGGGAAACAGTGTCTCCCCCAAACCCTTCTGGTCCCCCCTAGTGAGTTTATAGACAGTCACCAGGTCCCCTCTCAGCCTTCTCTTGTGAAGGCTGAACAGGTTTAGGTCCCGCAGACATCTTGATAAGTTGGTAGATCTGCAATGTAATCATTGGTAGGGTAATGTAGAATGGCTCTGATGGTACTGTTTTCAAAATTTAGAATTTTAATTCATAAGTTCTTGAATGTGTTCCTTCTACCATGCGTTAATGGTGGAGCTGTCTTTAAGAAGTGTTGTCCCATCCTTGGACCTCATAGGAATGGCTCCTTGTGTCCTTGGCCCATATATAACTTTGGCTGCACTGAAAGAACGACATGTCTTGGCTGTCAACAGGCTTTTGAATCTCTTTTGCTTTATCATCCCATCACTTGGTTCTTTAACTAATCAATTTTCCTCTGGGTCTTGGCTTAAATGTGGTGATAAATGTCTTGCTTCTGTTCGGAGTTGGCATCATTTTGCCAAGTTTTGAAGGCTCTCCTTTTTGTTGAGGAGAATTGGAATTTCTGTATCATATGCATCAAACCAGTCCTGATGCTTCTCCATGGAGAAACCTAGAGATTTTTCATATGGAAGATGCCTTTCTTGAGGTTCTCCCAGTGATCAATGATGTCAAGATTATTAGGGAAGTTGGAGAGTTTCTCACTGAAGCCCTACTAGAGATGATAAAGCAGGGTCTTTCAAGCACTCAATAATGAATCTCTTACTTGGGTGGTTCTGTTGTTGATGTCATTTTGGGGCAATGCAAGTAGAAATGACGAAATGCATTAAACAGTAATATGGATGTTGTGATGGTCCCAGGCATGCACTATGATGTAGTCAATCAGGCACCAGTGTTCTGAGTGGGGCTGCATCCCTGATGCTTTCCATTTGTTGCTTTGATGAAATAGGGAGTTTATGGTGATGAGATCATTACCCCACAACTTGTTTAGAAGAAGAATTTGATTTGAAATGACTTTCCTCACCCTTTCTTTTTCAAGTGTACCTTTCCATAGCTCAAAGTCCCTCCCCACTCTAGCACTGAAATCACCAAGAATTATCTTCTTTGAAGACAGATGACAGGATATGATCAAGCTTAAAACAGACTTCTTCCTTTGTTTAGTCATTTGGATTGTGTTGGGGAATATGCATTGATTACTGCTGCATGTTGTCTATTAGTCAGCGGAAGATGAAGGGTAACAATATGGCCATTGATGACAATTGGATATTCTGACATCTGAATAACAGTCTTAATAGCAAAACCAACTTTGTGGATGTGTCTTGTTTCACCTTTTCCTTTTCAAAAAAGTTGTAGCCACCACCAGGAGCTGTGAGTTGCCCTTCTCTTGCATATCTGGTCTCACTAAATGCAGCAACGTCAATATCAAATTGTGCAAGTTCTCTGGCCATAAGTGCTATGCTTCATTCTGGTCAGTCACCTTAGGGTTGTCCATTCAGGGTATGGATATTCCAAGTGGCACACTTCATTGCTTGATTTAGACTGCAGATAGAGTCATCCCATTGGGTGTTGTTTTCCAGTCAGTGAAATGAGACAGACTGTTTAGGACATTTTTTTCCTAGCTCCCTCTCCATAGAGGGTGAATAGAGTAAATGCTAAGTAGACCTGCTCAGTCATGAATGCAGCTACCAAAAATTGCACATTTGTCTCAGTTCCAGTACAAAACAACTATCATATATAATTATCACCTCCACATAGATCTGTGACTAGGACCTTCTGGTATTCACTAGGACCTACCCCCATCATCACTTGTCCATCACTGTAGGAATTGCACATATTCTCTTAACATGAGAATGCTTTTGTGCATGAGTAACCACATAAAACCATTCATGGAAAGGAACGCTTAATTCAAGGGTAAGGAAAACTTAGATGACCAGAGGATTGCATTCTGTTGCAGTCTTCATTTGTCTTTGCAACTATTGTGAAGTATTTCTTTTTCATCTGGCAGTTCCATCACTGAGGACTTTTACTTTTATTTTTTTTTCTGGATCACCATTAACCTGGAAATCACAGGTGACCCTAGCAGGGGCACACGCTTCCACACAGCATAACTCTTGGTATCCTTGGTAGTATACAAACCTCTTTATCATGTCAAGGTTGTGATCCTTGGGTGGGATCACTCATAAATAGTGATCACCTGACCTTTTGCATGATGAACACTGGATTAGTATATGACATCAAGACACTGGAACAACAATACGGAGTCTAACAAAAAAAAAAGGCACACTTGTACTTTGTCATCCTTTGGTCTCAGCTTTTCAGGTCTACTTAAAATCATTTGTGATTCCTGCCTCAGTATCTACGCTTTTTTCCTCAACTACACTTGTCCATCAGTGGAAACTGTTACAAGTACTTCAGAGTGTCTGTTGCTCATCATATCACACAAAACCCATTATGACTTATCCTTCTTAAAGCTTGTTGTTCTTTCCAATCACAAGCAAGTGCTTTGGTGCATTAGACCCAGGGATTGCAGTGTGTCCTACTTTTCTGCACCTGCAAAAGAACCATCACCTGGGAACAGTATCTCTGCAGTACGCTATTTGGCTTATTTGTTTTTTTTAAGTGATTATTCATTGAAAGGGGGGTTTATCGATCCATTTTTCTGTCAAAAATGGAACCTATCTGTGTTTTATTCCAGCATGAGAATGATCCAGATATAACTTCATCCTGTCTAACTTTGCTAAATATTTTCCTTCATGCTGCATAATGAACCAACCTAGAAAAGATGGTGAGGAAGGAGATGTTGGAGTGTAGTGGAACCAAAGTATGAGAGGCTGATCCCAGCACCCCAAGAATTATATGACTGTTTATCAACTGTCTCCATTGGAAGCTAATCTCTAATGCATAAATTGAAGTAAAGTTATTATTAACACTGAAACTTGCTTAATGCTTTTTTATCTGCATTCTAGATAGTAATAGGGAAATGAATGATTTACAAATTTCGATCTTCCATTACTCCCAAAGACAATTACAGCTACCCTAGGTAAATGTTAGGGTGGGCATCTTTGCTTAAAGATTCGTCTGTGTCTGAAGATGAACTCTCCAGAATATTTATTTTATGACCAATAGGAATACAGGAATCATTAAACACTAGCTCAGCTTGCATATATCACATATCATAATCAGCACTTAGTTTACAGGTTTTGAAAAATGGCTCTATCCTCCACAGTAATAACAGAGCAGTGCTGAATTAATAGTCTTAAAACAGCCAGCCACTACCTATTATGTATTAGGAAGGTTAACAACATCTTCAGTAATGCATTCTGATGATAAATTACCTAATTATACATGGTTCTGGGGTGTGACTGGCATCAAGCCAGGGTTCCAAAGCTAAAGTAAGAATCTGGCTGAAATCTCCTGTGTTGCTGTACAGGATAAGGGTTCCTATATTTTTTACCAAATATTTCAGGTTCCCTTGCAAAACTTCTCTATTACTTGTAGCATTAAATGCTGCTGATTTTCAATGGAGAGTGAATTCTTAGTCAATTCCTCATTGTCTATCTCTGAAACGAGAGCATTTTTATAACAGATTTTCCACGGCATTTCTAGATTTTAAAAGATAAGATCAATACCTATAGGTACTCTACTCTAGATACCATTCCATTAACAACTTGTGAACTCCACGTGAACTTGTAGGCCATGTTTATGCAATGCTTTCATAATAATAGTTTCATAGCTAATATACACTGATAAGAGGATCGCACCATAAGCATCAGACACCTCTCTTGCATAATTTGTCATATATGTGTAGAATCAAGACATAGTCTAACTGTTGGAAAGGAATAAAATTTCACCCTGGACCAGTCACATTCTTATAAGTGAGTAAATTATAGGCAGATAGCTGCTCTAGCTCCAGCTCCAGGTCTAGGTAAACAAAGACAGGTGCATTTGATATTCCACCATATTAAATATATCACCAGTCAATCCCTATTAGAACATCCTTTTGTTTCCCCTGATGTATGATTACAGGCCCAGCAAACACTAAAGAACAAAAGGGGATGGGATTTCTTTCCTTGGTTTTCCATTACACCTCTGGTTGGGCAAGCTGAGACTAGGGCCATACACAAACATTCATTTCTAGCAGTGGAAAATTCCCATCACTATAAGTGATTCTGGGAGAGGGAGAAGTATTGACATTCAGTTTCTAACTTTTCCTTCCACCTTCCTGAGACCAAGATGAACCTGATTTGGCGGGGAAACAAAGCATGTGCTGCTCCAGTCCTCCCACTTGTAAGAAGATTGGCACAGTGGGGCAAAGTGGGGATTCCAGAGTGAGAAGTGTGCAGTGGGAGGTGCTGCTTCCTCAGCTCAGCTCCTAGGCACTAGGAGTTGAGCAGACTGTGCTCACCTGCTCCACACATAGTGGCATTTAAAGCCTGAAGCACTGAGAACTAGGGCAGGGAAAGCCTCCCCAAGCCTGCTTCCAGGTGATCCTAGTTTCATATTGCTGCTCTTAACATCCACCTGGGTAGCAAAACAGAGATTTAAAAGCAAGAAGATGTGGAAATAGACTTGGGAAGGCTCTCCCAGAGTCAATATCCTATACCCACTGACTTTTAAATTGCCACCCCTGCTGATTAGCTCAGCAGCGCAGGTGGCAAGGGGAAGCAAGCAGGGCCAGGAACCAAGCTCCACGAGGCTCTCCTTGGCTAGGAACACATAAACTGGTTTAAGTGATCAGAAACTGGCTTAAACCTGTTACAGAACAGATGTTCATTGCACATAAGCTAGTTTGAAAATGGCTGAAACCAGTTTGAGATAAGCCAGTTTGAATGTAGTATCAGACTTAACTGATTTGGGTCAAACTGGTTTATGCAATGTGTGTCTCAGACCCCTTCCTGGTTTAAGTTTAAATCAGAGTCCCTCAGCATCCCCACATGCTCTCTAGGCTGGGCGGGGCTTTGTACTCCAAAGAGTTGAGCTGGCTCTTCCCCTCTGCTCCCTGGCTGTAGTTCCAGCAGCGACTGCATATACAGCGGGGTCTGCCTGGCTTCCTCCTGCTGCCCTCTCCCCCTCACTGCTCCTTCCTGAAGTAGGGATTCCCCCCTCCTCTCTGCCTTACACACACACCTCTCAGCATTAGCCAGCATACCACATGCTGGCTATGGTCCGTGGTGAGAGAGAGGACAAAGGCAGACAGAACAGTGTCAGCTTAGGGCTTTTGGGAGCTAACCAACAGTTAACTGGTAACATCGCTCCTTTCCTTCTTTGGGAAAAGTTGTTTAACAGCTTTAACTAATAAGAGAAGCTTTTCTTTTCTTAATGGGCTGATAAACACTGAGTTAGGGGTGATAAACACTATCTTATCAACTCTCTGCTGGGCTGCTGGGGCAGGGGGCATTTCTCCCTAATCAGAGCATTTTGCTGTGGCTTGGCCATGCTCCACTTCAGCTCAGCCCTAAAGAAGGGAAGGCAGGGCTGCTCTAGTGCCCCCTGGATTCTAGCCTGAGCCACTGTAGGCATGTGCCTTCACTTCTGGAATGAAAAGGAAATGTCTATCCACCTCTAAATCGAAATTGTAAGCTTCGCAAGTTAGACTACCTGCAAAAATTGAATCAATTCAGGCTCAGGCATGTTGAACATCTGCCCCTAGCCCTTGAGCCTGATTTCTGGTCCCTTGGCTTTGCAGTCAAGTTCCTGCTGCCCAGCTGTGCAGCAGCAGTAAGATTTAAATAGTGATTTTCCAAATAGAAACTGAACATCTGTGCATGGCCTAGGACACATTAACTTACAATAGAATTACTGTAATTTTAAATTTAAGTACTGCTGGGTACAGGCACACAAATGTTTTTAACAAAATACAGCCTGTTCCATGAGTTGGTTTGATTAAAAGGTATACTTAATTTGAAAATAAAATGACAACATTTAAAGATTAAATTCTCTTCCCCTGACAAGGCCTCTGACACTGTCAGACTTGGGGCAACTTTTGGCTTAAGTGAGAAGATAATTTACCTTCCCGGAATGTTTGATATCTCTGTCTGTTAGTCTCCAGAAGCGTAAGCAGAAGACCTAATTTCTGTTTTTCCTCTTGTTCCAAATAGCCTCCCCTATTTGTGGTAACCACATCTACTTTAATAAACCTAATTCTGAAACATTTATGAAATACTACATTGTATTAATAACAGGGAATTTTGTCACAATTGACTCTCTTTATTTCCAACTTTCACATCAACCTGCCCTACCAGAATAACGCATGCCATGAAATTTTTAACCTCCAGTCATTTGGCTCCCTTTCCATTGATAAAATAACCAATTCCCATTATATGCTCTTAAGAAACAAAATAATCCTACTCACAAATGTATTACTGTTTTAAGCATACCATTACTTCAGCATTCATACGAATTACTGCATAAAACAAAACAGGAACATGTGAATACTCATAAATTCCTGAGAATAATTTTATATTATCTCTAACTAATTAACACTTATCTCCTTTGTTTAAACCAAGTACAATTTCACCAGAAAATATGCAATTTAACAGAGTTTATATTTCTATGAACATAAAGCTTTTTTTCCTTTCCCTCTCTTAATTGGAAATAATTTTCTTTTCTATTCACAAAGCCTCAGCAGAACTTAATCAAATAAAAAGGCTGGCCACTCAATGTGCTTAGAACTCTCTTGTTCCTTGCCCAACTAAATGGATTAGAAACCATCCAAAAAGTTCAAAGAACTCATTTAGGAATTATCTTTAAAGAGTGAAATCTTCTCATTGAAGATTTTCATGATATGCTTGTTAATATAGTTTTGATCAAAGATGAAGGCCATTTTCAGATCACAAGTTACAAAGTATCTCAATTTTTTTAAAGACTGAAGTCATAAGTGACTGTAAGCAGGCACTCAGTCAACTGGAAAAATTTTGGTTCTCTTCATGTTGCATTCTACAGAACAAGTTAGCAATTGGAGATGCCTATAGACAAAATGACATTTTATATAAGCAAAAGGGCAATCATGTGTGCATGAATCTATACTAGAAGTTTTTCATCCACTTGCAAGAAAAATGCTTTCCTTGAAAAGCTTCCTATGACGTCTGCAAATTGAACAATTCTTATACTTTTCTACATAAAAGCCCTTGGATACGTAACTTTCCATGCTTAGGTGTTTCATATTTACCTTCCTCTATATAGTTTTACTCCTGTTTGTTCCAGGGCCTTCAGTAGCATCCTTCACTGATTCAGGCATGAAAGCATTTAACTCTTTTGTCCCTGCAGCCTACACAGCTGACTTCATATATATTTTACATAAAAAAGCCTGTTAAAAATGTTATTGAGGTTGCAACGTTCTCCCTATGCATACCCTTTAAAAATCAATTTTTCATTACATGATCACATTTTTTTCCATTGGACCCATGCTTCATTCACTGTGCAGAAAGAATGGCACTTATTTAATGAGTAGGTATTCAGTATTGTTTTACCTGTACTATTCAATGTGTGGCCTTAAGATTTCTTTACCGCCTACTATTCAAACTTTGCTCTCATGTGCATCAACTGATGTTCTCCACAACAATACAAGAAGTACCTAAGAATTTTCGCTGCCCGATTTCATTGACCTCAAACCTAATTTTTCTAAGTACTTATTTACTCAGTTCATTGTGTGTTCAATAAACAGTTATCAACTTCAGTTGCAGCTACACATCCTCATAATTTCTGAAGAAATAAGCCGATAGGACATCATACTAGATATGCAGAAAATGAGGAATACAGGTAGTGGTGTTTTGTGAGAAGTTTGGTTTAAATAACCTAAATAACCTGCCCAATATCACAATTTCACTTTCTCAGCATTCCGATATTTTAAAGATCCTGTCTCATTTACTACATACCTTCCAATTCTTAACGTTAGTGCCCAAATTTAGAGTCCCTGGTATTGTGGTTTTGCTTTGGTGTGGTTTCATTTGGTTTTTCACATTTGGTAAAATAGAATGTATTTGTAGCACTTTAAAATTGTTGAATTTAGGCCACATCCTAGGACACAGCTGGATGTTAAAACCCCAACAAACTCATAATGGTATGTGAAGCTACACCATGAATAATAGTTTTATTATTAAGTCTATTTCTTCTTAGAGAAAAATGTGTCACAGTCAAATCTCATTTTCAGCTTATTTTTTTTTAAAAGCGTCCTAGTACTGCAAAATAAATTATATATATTAGTAGGTACTGTGCATTTTTAACAGCACAGAGTTAAATTGTATGCAATCTATAAAGGTAAGTTAAAAGCTAAAAAGCTGTATATTGTGAGGTTTCATATAGTAATACCACAAAGCACAAAACCCCTTCAATACAGAAAAATAAAGTAAAACTTACTTTTGATAGCCTAGAGTGGATTATGATGCAAAGGTTGAGTATGCAGTATGATATGGGCCAAGAGATCATATTAATGTTCTTGTTATTGAATCCTGCAACCAAGTAATGGCAAAACATTCATTTTGACTTGGAGAAAAAGATAAGAGAACCCTTCTCATAACAGCAAAATGCATATTTTAAGGTGGCTACAGGCTATAGCTTTTAAGGTATCACTTTTAGCAGAACTATTGGACCTTTGAGAAAATGGTTTACTGAATAAGACATTCCAAAATGCTATATTAAACAACAGTTCTCAGTTGATGGGACAGAAATTTTAGACATTCTTAAAACATTAGAAAAAATATTACCATGAGAGCTTTTTCCAAATATTAAAATGAAAGGAAAAGTTAATCATTAAGCTATCATAAATTATGCACTAGAAAATATTTTATTATGCAATATCACTATGCAATAAAGAAATGTCCTTCTGTTGTGTATTTAAGTACTATATGGTTGTGTCTACATGTTCATTAATAAACCCTAATTACTGTACAATTACTTAAGTACAGTAAAGGGTCTGTTAACCAGCATCTTATAAGCCAGCATGCTCTAACTGGCATGCCGGCTTGTAAAATAAAGTGAAACCAGAAGTGCCCATTGTGGCACTTCTAGTTTCTCTTACCTCGTCATGGCCTGGGGCAAAGCAACCTGCACTGCTGAGCACCACAGCCCAGGGGCATAACAGACTGCATAGGACCTGCCTCCCTGTCCCTCGAGTCCTGCAGGGCCCATGGGAGGGGTGGCAATGCTGAAGAAGGGGAAGAGGGATGTCCCAGATGCGGCAGGAGAAGTGGCAGCCGGGGCTGCTCAATTAACCCACATATTTTGTTATCCAGCATCCCACATTCCCAGGAGATGCCAGATAACAGATTCATAGATGTAGGGTCAGAGGAGACCTGAGCAAATCATCAAGTCCAACTCCCTGTCCTGGGCAGGAATGAATACTGGGCTTATATGACCCCTAGTAAGTTTAAGCTCATATGACCCCAGCTAGGTAGTTATCAAGCTTCCTTTTAAAGACCCCTAAGGTAGGAGCCAGCACCCCTTCCCTTGGAAGCTGGTTCCATATACTGGCTGCCCTGAAAGTGAAGTAGTGCTTCCTGATATCTAGCCTGAACCTACTCTTAATCAACTTGTGCCCATTATTCCTTGTTACTCCAGGAGGCACTCAGGGGAACAGGGTCTCACCCATTCCCCTCTGGTCCCCACAGTAAGTTTACAGATTGCCACTAGATCCCCTCTCAGCCTTCTCTTTTGGAGGCTGAACAGGTCCAAGTCCCTTAGCCTCCCCTCGTAGGGCCTGCTCTGCTGTCCCTGGATCATGCAAGTGGCCCTCCTCTGGACCCTCTCAATGCTGTCCACATCCTTCCTAAAGTGTGGCGCCCAGAACTGGACACAGTACTCCAACTGTGGCCTGACCAGTGTCACATAGAGGGGGAGGATCACCTCCTTGGACCTGCTTGTGATGCATCTGTGAATACATGACAAGGTGCAGTTAGCTGTGCTGACCACGTCCTCACATTGGCATCCCACATTTATTTTAGAATCAATAATGACTCCAAGAGCTCTTTCTGCCACTGTGCTTTCAACAAGGGAGTTCCCCAGCCTATAGGTATGCTGCTGGTTCTTCCTGCCAAAGTGCAGTACCCTGCACTTGTCAGTATTGAATCCCATCCTATTCACATTCGCCCACCCCTGTAACCTGTCAAGGTCCAGTTGTAACCTGTCCCCTCCTTCTAGCGTGCCCACCTAGCCCCAAATCTTGGTGTCATCAGTGAATTTGAACAGGATGCTTTTCACCCCCTTGACCAAGTTGCTGATAAAGAAATTGATCAGTACGGGCCCGAGGACCGAGACCTAGGAGACTCCACTGCCCATATCCCTCCAGGTTGAGCTTTTACTGTACTTCCTTAATGAAGTACTAACTGAATGCACAGTAACTAGAGTTACTGTGCTGTAGAGCTGGTGTACAGTTATTTTGTGATGCTTACTGCGCATTAGCCTAATAACACTCTGCAGTAGGCTAAGTAGGCTATTAGAATGGTTTTTAACTGCCACACTACTGTGCACTGTTATTAAGCTAATGTGCAGTAACTGTCTCATGTAAACGTGCCCTATGGTAACCAAATTTCCTTCAAGAATACAAATGGAAAGGAAAATACATATCTTTTTTAAATGGCAGAATAAATTTGGATTCTCTCATATCAGATGTTAGGGCATGTGTAGATGAAATAGGGGCCCTAAATTGAAGTGGTAGGTTTTAAAAAACACTGCTTCAATTTAGCGCTGATTAAACCCCTGTGTCATGTATACACCCCACTGACTTACCTGCCTGTCTGGTGGGGAGGGAAGGGCAAACTGCTAGTGGGCGAAGCAGTCCCTGGGATGTGGGGGGGGGGGGGAGTGCTTCCCTCTGTGGGCGGCGCCCCCCCCCCCCCCCCCCAGGCAGCACCTGCCTGCAGGCACCCAGCTTGGGTGGTCCTGGGGGGCCATGGAAGGAAGCCATGGAAGGAAGCACCAGGTCCACATTCTGCTCAGGCAGTCAGGCAGGCTCCAGGGAGGAAAAAAAAGATCAGGTTCACCACATTTCTGGGGCATAGCCTGCTTTTCTGGGCTGCTGCCAGGCTGCCTGCAGAGCTTCCTGCAGATCTGTGGAGTTGCACAGAGCTTGGTGCTTTGCTCCACACCTGTAGAGGAGCAAGTCATTTAAGGCACATTAGACAGCCAAATTTCCTACAGCGGCTGAAATTAATGCACAACATGGTGCCAAGGCATGCAAACACTGACACCATTAAAGTAGTGCAAAAGCATTTAACCCACTTTAAAGTGTTGTGCGCACATGCGTCTCATTTTGTCTACACATGGCCTTAGAGATTACATGGGGGGGGCAAGAAAGTTTAACAAAGGATATAATAAAAAATACCAAGTCTTAAGAGAGTTCTATTTTTCCTTGTGTCTAGACTGAATTTTAGTGGTTTTCTCAGCATTTTATATTAAATGTAGGGGAAATGTCTCAAAACAGTCACACCAGTACAAGCATTTTAAGCTTGATCACAGCAGGTAACTGAGACCTTGGAAACATTGTTCATGAGAACAACTAATAACAGAACAATTTCTTGCCCAGAGGTTCTGCAACCTAATCCTCACATTACTGTCTGCAAGTCCTACAGAGAACGTAGACTCTCTCCATGACAACAATTCCCAGTACAAAGCTATTGAAATAAGTAATGCCTGAGAGCCAGGACGCTTAATTGTTAAAAAAAGGTGGGGGAAAAAGACTGTCTGGTTTCTCTGGTTTTAATATAACCTGTTTACAAGATTAGGGTAGTAGTATAAGTGCTTTATACAGTACTGTTTTAAACCAGCAAAGGAGTTAATTGTCTTTTCATCTGTTGCACCTGAATTAAAGGGATCAGCTACTTCAGGGCTTCTTTTTTCTTGGCTAGAAACATATGGAAGCATGCAAGAGGTGACATACTACTCAGATTCTTTCCTATATCTCTTTGCACACAACTGTGTAGAAAATCAGGGAGATAACATTTCTTCTAGATGTTCATGAAAGGGTGTTCAAATTTCTAAACAACAGGCACAACGGTTTGCTTAAAAAAATTATTCCTCTATTATTTGAAATTTTTAAAATGAAGATCAGACACATTTTTATAAAGAAAAGGCTCAAGCTCATCCATAAGTTATGATCAGGGATCCGGGTTTTCTGTTCACCATGGAAAAATGTGGTAAAACCCAGATTTTCTCATTTTAAGGAGAAAAATCCAGATTTTTCTCCTTTAAAGGGGAAAAAACATGGGATATGGTGGGTTTCCTCTTGCAAGCTGGCAGAGTTCCAGCCTTCAAGAGGGAGTGGGAGAAGGGTGATCAGCTGGGGGTGCCATGTGCATATGCACATGCATACATATACATGGCTTCCAGGCAGCCTGGAGAGCAGCTCCCTGCAGGTAAGTCTAGCAGTGGTGGGAGTGGGGAAGCAGGAATTCAAGCCCCCATAGTGAGGGAAGGAGGGAGGGATGGAGGTAAGCAGGGCAGTGCATGGAGCTTGGAGCCTGGGGCTGGAATGCATGGTCACAGACCCCAGGCAGGGAGTGGGGCAGAGCCATAGGTGACTCATCCAGGATAGTTGGGAGGCTGGCTTCCTGCCATTGTGTGCACTCCTGGGAGGACCTGGGGGGCACATGCCCCCCATATTTGTGTGTGGGGTGAGGTTGGGCTGCCTGCTGCATGTTTGGGCTCCCTATCCTGGTGTCCTTCATCTAGAGCCTATGCAGCCCAGCAGGCAGGGCCCAGCATGACAGGGCATAGTGGGACAGGGAACCTCAGAGCTGCTACCACAAGCCCCACAAGTCATTTCACAATCCCCATGCCCATGCCATCCCCCACTTCCATTTTGCTACAGATTTAGACTGTTTTCTTACCACTTATACTATTTTTACGGTACCTGGTTTAAGTGCTTTGATAGACTATGGTCAGAATAAACATTCATATGCAACTTCAAGAATGATATTTAAAACTCAGCTAGGTATCTTGACTAGGTATTTTTTCATATGCAATAAAGCTGCAGATCCCCATGTTTTCTGAATCAGGAAAATAAAGTCAGAAAAAAATCTCTGAATTATTAGGCAATCCAGTACTAATAGTTTATTTTTAATTGCTTATGTCATTAATGATATTGACACTTTATATACCTCTTTACCACTACAAAATAAATTATATGTGTTGAGTTAATCAGATCTATCTGTCAGTGATGTAAAGAGTACAACAAAACTAAAGCATAAATGTCAAGAAATAATATTAATAACTGACTGTTAGCCAACTAAGCAATACCATAGTAGAATTCGGGTGAAAAATCCTCATTCCAGAATTTTCTCATTATATCATTGCAAATTTTATTCAAATATAGCCTTAAATTTAATACCAGATCTTGGTTGTTAATATGTGGACTCTTATTTCAGTTCATTTTATTCAAAAGAACTCCCACAGAGTTACCAAACATTCATAAACTTCTGAATTTATATCTTGCAGCCATAAAGATATAAACTAATGGCATTTTATTTGAAAATACCATAAATAGCAAAATAGGTTAAGGAAAGTTCGATCTGTCCAATAAAGAACATAACTCAAAGTGATAAGATAGAATTCATTTTGTAATATTCCAGCATGAATATAGTAATTATTGCATTATGTTAGTCATGACCCTATGCATTAATTGGTTTCTCACTGGCAGTGTTAAAGATGCTAATAGTAAAACAGATAGGGTCAGGAAAAATTTCACTTGTAGGTCAAAGATTCATATATAATTTAGGATAGAAGAGAAAAGGGACGCATCTACATGAGTGGCCAACTGCACAGTTGTTATTGCGTAGTCATTTAGTACTTCGCTAAGCAAGAACTAAATGACCATGCAGTAATCCATGTTACTGTGCAGTTCCATCGCTGCACAGTTATTTTTAGCTGCTACTGCACCATGGCAACAAGCTATGGAATGGCAGCTTGTTGCTACTGCACAGTAGTGTTGCCGTAATGGTTCATGTCTGGCAATGCTACGTCACCATAGTAATAAGCTATAGCGCAGTAGTTCATTGCTACCGTGATGTAGTCTTATGTAGGCATGCCCAAGAAGTCTTTACCAACTGATGTCCTCACTGTCTGAAAAAAATAATTGCCCTCATGTAGGCCAAGGCTACAGTTTCAACAATGAAGCTGAAAATTAACAGGCAGGAAAACTGAACTATATTTATCTTCAAACACGATCACTTAAGTTAGCACCACTTTGTAAACAGTTAATTTAGTGATATTCTCAATACAAGGTAAAAACCTTAAAAGATAAATGTTAAATCTGTAACAGAAGAGCTTTATTGGATAGGGATGTGATATTTAATAAAAGATTTTGATTTCATTGCAAGAATAAGAAAGGGAAAGAAAGGATGGAGAGTGAGAAAGACTTTAAGAGGACCATCAGTTTCAACAAATAGTAAAGAAGAAAAAATATATTAGGTAAATTTATTAAGTGTTCTTTTTCAGGTTTGCTCTAGTATACTATTATCCTGTTAGTAATCTATTAATATAGAAACTGTAATCTATTAATATAGAGAATAGAGATGGACGTAACTTTTTGTGTATTTGCATAGTTCAGATTAACAAATACTATTTATAGCAAGTGTGGAGAATTTTGGCTGAAACATAAAGGGGGGAAGTCAAATAATTTCATGTTGAAAAATTTTAGATTGAATATTGACTTCTAATTTCAAAATAATAATGTTTTAAAAATAGCTTGTTTTATGTTTTAGTAGTAACAAAAAACCCAACTGAATAAAACAAAATTCACATTTTTTTCAGTGAGAAAACTGAAAGAAAAATTAGATTCAGATCACTACTCTTTTTTTACTTCAGCCTTTGAACTTCAAAAGCAGTTGTTTGAACAATTTTATAGTAGTGGTTTCTACAATTTAAATTGCATAATAACTAATGAAATTATGATATTCCTTTATTCCCCCACTGGGTCATAACTTTCCAAAAAGATTATCCTTTAAGGGCTGAAAATATGTAACTTTAATCCCTGCTCAGTGTTTTTAATGTTCAAAAAAGCCAGTTGTTGCTAATGGTATCCTAAACACATCAACTTTCCACCCCCTATTGTAGACATATCCACTTTTTAAAGAGACAGCAAAAATGACTAAGTCTAAACTGTGATATACAAAATGTCCTTGGGCAAAGAACATGAGCTTTTTGGCAATAATAACTTTTTCATTATTATTTTATTAAAAACTGTTTTTTTGAGCATGTTTGGTAGGAAGGGGAGTAAGGTTGCAAGCTGTATGAAAAAGTGCTTAATTTATATTCAATATTGCTATAGTGTGTTTTCACTCCCGAATCCACTTGAATCTTGAAATTAAATGTTACTGTTTTAACTTGCTAAAGAACATGCCAGAATTTCTTCATTTAGATTATTTGCATATATTTGTCATATTCATTAAATAATGCTAATTCCTTGATATGGAATTAAGTGACAAATGGTTTTCTTTGTGAAAAGTTATATTTCTGCTGGTAAATGGGTTCTTGATATACATACTCTTTTCTGCTTAAATAATGTTACAATAAATAAGGTAACTGAAGTGCACTAATTGACACACACACTCTCCCCTTCCCGCTCTCCTCCACCCTCCCATCTGCCGTAAGAGAAGAAAGAGCAAACATTGTCTCTTTTGTGCAATAGAACTATATCAGAGTTCAAATCTATACCTGTACAGTCTTTCAAAGACACCTCATCTAACTTTGCTATTGGTGTATGGTACAGTTAATATAAAATATTATTAAAACTACACAAATATTTGTCCCCTTATATTTGCATGGGCAATAACTAGTATATCACAACCACACATGAAAAAGAAAAAAGAAAAACTATTGGAATTGACATCCATGGAGTGAACTATGGCCTCAGGAAGCTCCATTAAAGGGCCCTCATCAAGTATAAATCTAGTCAATTTAAAACAACAACAACAACAACAGCAAGCCTAGTAGTTCCATCTCCTGAACTCGGCATCAAACATGTTGACTACATTTATTATGATAATGATAGTTTTCCCTTCCTTGTTGAAAAAACAGCAAAAAGTGCTAACAAATATGGAAACTACAAATTGTATTTAATGCCCTGGTATCTAAGTTATATTTAGTTATTTCTTGTATCAATTTGTATTAAAAAAACAGAACATGAAGTTTACCCTGACAATTCTGACCCAAAGAAAATTCCCACTGACTTAATTCAATATTTTTATTTTATGTTATTTAGTGTCCTTATAACTTCTCTAACCCACCTTCCCCCTTAAAAAGAAAAGTAAATAGGATTATCAAGATCAAGTAACCTCAAGGGAAAATATTTCAGGAGTCAGTTTCCAATGTTCTTCAGCCTACTTTTTTGAAAGTCTTTTGCCTCCTGGCTATTCATTAGTTTTATAGGCTAGGGACAGACATTCAAAAAGCCTGAGCCTGAATTGATTTAATCTTTGCAGGTTAGTCTAACCTGGATAGGCTAAATCAGCTTTGTAACTGGACAAACATCCCAGAAATGCAGGCAGTGCCTGTAGTGGCTCAGGCTAGAAGCCTGAGGAGCACTAGAGCAACCCTCCCTTAGGCTTCCATAAGGCTGAGCTGAGGGGGCTGTGGCCAGGCCCTGGCAGGATGCTCTGGTTATTCCTCTCCCTCTCCCCCCACCCAAGCAACCCAGCAGGGAATGTTTATAACCCCTAACTCAGTGTTTATCAGCTCATAAAAAAAACAAAGCCTATCTCCATTAACTAATGGAGTTCTTCTTAAACAGCTGTTTCAAGGGAGAACATTAAGGTACCTGTTGATTAGCTCCAAAAGGCCTGTCTGCCTGTCATCTCCCACAGCACAGACTGGAATCAGCATGTGGTTTTCTAGGTAATGCTGAGGTGTTTGTGTAAGGCAGAGGGGAGGGAGGAATAAAGCCTACTTAGCAGGGAGAAGCCAGGCAGATGCTCTGTGCCTGCAAGTCACTGCTGGAGATCTGGCCAGGGAGAAGAGGGGAGGGGCCAGCCCTTCTGTGAAGCACAGAGCCACTCCCAGCCCAGAGAGCATGCCGAGATGCTGGGGGTGTCTGGCTGATCTTAAACCAGCAAAGGATCTGGGACAGACATTGCATAAACTGGTTTATGTGCACTGAACATCTGTTCTGTTACAGGTTTAAACCAGTTTTTGATCACTTAAACCAGTTTATGTGTAATGCCTGTCCCTAGCCATAAAGTCCAGAGAAGACTTCTGGATTCAATGAGATTGATTTTTATCCATCCTGTAGCCTTTAAGAAAATGGCTATACAAGTCTTTCATGGGGCGAAAAGACCCCTCTAAATTCCATTAGCTCCTTCAGAGGTAGTACTTGTAATGTGGGATAAGACCTGGCTACTGACCTGGCTCAGAGATTATTAATTAGGAAAGCTGAGTACAGAATGGGTAAAGGATGGGAACTGGAAAAAGAAACACTAAGTGAAATATAGTAGAGGCAACTGTACATTTCAAGAACTCATTTAAGTATGAATGTATGTCAATATATTTATATATTATCAAATAACTTCTCATTGCTTGTCAAAATATTTCCTAAGTATTCCAATCTCTTGAAGATTAGGATATCTAATATTGCCACAAAATAGTTTTTAAAATTAAAATACTGATGATTTTAGAGTGTATTGGTAACAGCACAGTATTTTTCCATTAAAACTACTGTAAATATTATTAACATATGAACTATTGGTAAAATATTCCTATTCCCCCCCAAAGAAAATAAAATACACATTCTCTATGCTTTTACCATTGCCATAAAAATCATTTCGTAAAGGATTTCTGTCAGAGCCACTATGTAGCATAAACCTTCTTAGTATGCAGACATGAATTCAAATGGTGTATGTATCACTCAGAGATGCAGAGGTGAGCAGAAGTTCAGCAAACAAAGTATATCAATAGTATCCATGCCTCAGTTATTGCCATGGATCACCAGTTACAATTACAGCAATTACTTTGAGCTGTTCAGCACACATCTGAACCATCCACTGTATTTTTTAAATAAATTCAACATTAGTTATATAGTAACAACTATTTCAGTTTGGTCACACATAGATATTTTTGCTTAAAAGCAAATATTGCTCTACCAACACAATTTACAAGCACACTACATTTGTCCTACAGCAACTTGGAACCATGCCAAGCTATTACACACTTTAGAAACATAGTGGTACTTTCATCACATGAGGGAAAGATACTGGCCCTGGTACTTTTGAAAATTCCCTTAAGTCAAGGGTTTTCAACCTCTGGCCAGCGGGCTTGATCCAGCCTGTGACCCAGACCCATTGAGAGCTCCAATACCAGCATACAGGGTCAGATGTGGTTAGTATTGGCCCCCAGGGCCAAAGGCTGGGAGGGAACAGTGCTGGGCTCCAGAGCCCAACCCCAGCATATGATACAGCAGCGGGTGGCACTGGGCCTTGGGGACCAAACTCAGCATGTGGGGTGGGAGAGAGCAGTGCTGGGCCCTCAGAAATCAATCCCAGCATGTGGGGGCAGGGAGGAAGCAGTATTGGGAACCCAGGACACTTGAGGCTGTGGCAGCACTCCTGCTGTTCTTCCAGCTCGGCGCAGCTTCCTGCCATTACAGGACTAGATTAATAGTACATAGAAAGGATTTAAGTTAGATAAATATAAAAAAAAATAGAAAAGGAATTCAACAGATTGCTCTTGCAGAGTGAATTTCCACTGCAGCAAATATTTACTTTGGTTGACATTTACTTTATACCCAAGCATTAGATTCTGAACAGGTGCTTTTAGCATTTTTTTCCGGCCAACCACATTTTTCTGCAAAACATAATCCTATTTTTGCACAGTCTTCTACAAATGGCTTCCCAATTTTAATAAATCTAAACCAGCTATTACAATATTTTGTTGCAATATAGTAAACGAAATTTATTTTTAATATGTAGGGCTAAATTATAGCTATAAATTACATTTCTGCAAAGGATGAAATGTGAAGGAGTAGCCAGAATCCAGCAAGCTTCCCCAAACAACTGTGGCTGATTATCAGTAATTTGGAATTTTGTGGCACTTTGGGGAAGAAGTATCATAACCAATTCATGCTCTCCTGTGCACCAGATTAGCTCTGGTGACTAATTTACATACAATCCCTTGTATTCCTATTGCCAAAGTTGGTGTGCTCTATCCCACTCAACAAAAGCCTGCCAGAGGAGGGGAAGCTGGATAACACAGCATCTTCTCCTGCAGCTTTGCAACGTATTTCCAGTCAGGGCATGGATGTAAAGCAAGGAAACCTAAGGCAAGGTGCTGACAGAGAGAGAGTGAGAGACTGAAGATGCAGGGAGGAGATGCAGGGAGGACAGTAGAAATGAGTTCATTTCAGGGAGAAAACCTGTATAGCAATCTTCCAGTTACCAGTGTGTCTGGAAGGAGCATGCATGTGTTTAAATAATTGATTTACTGTAGGATGAAAGCTGCTGTTGTAAGATTTTGAGCATAAGGGGCAAGGCCATATGAGAATGTGTGTGTACTAATGATGTCAGAAGCACGTGTACTTTGGAGTGGGGGGAGAGATGGCCAAAGTTCACGTGCTTTTATTTATTATAGCACACATTTACAGTTACACTCCTATATCAGTGGCATCTGTCTCCTTAGCCAGGCCTGCTTGTACCTCTCATCTGTCCTTTCCATGTTTTGAAATAGCAGTAAGCAATTATCTGAAGTCTTAGAAGAATCCAGACCTGCAATATGACTTGCAGAAAGCGTAGCCATTTATTTACACAGTATGTATTGCAAAAACCTTATGTGATACAATCACACACATCTTTTATAATACTGCATGTAAATCAGGATTCTGGTATATAGAATATAGTGTTTTAAACATCTGCAACTTACATGGCACACACTCACTGGTGAGTAGCTTGATAGGGTAGTTATAAGGTTAGATGAAATAGCACCAGAAAGCTTATACAGTTGACCAGGCTCTGATCTTCCTTACAGTATGGCAGCCAATGTTTTAGTGTAATCATGCTAAATGGTCAGAACAGTAATACACTTTACAAAAGGTGATCAGGATCATGAGATTCTTTTTATAGACAGGAAAAGTGATGCCCAGGGAAACTTCTCCAAAATCAACAAGAAGACTATTGGCAAAGCCTAGAGTAGAACCTAGAACTCCCAAGTCTTAGTCCTGTGCTTTAGGATGCCTTATTTTGATTTCACTTTGCAAGGGACGTAGGCCTACCAACTCCAAATGGGTATGGTCTTTATTGCTTGGATAAGGACCCTGTTTCCATTTTAGGGTTCCCATTACTGCTACAGACCTGGCAGTCTTTGCACCACTCCTTTAACAGCTCAGATCTGAGCCACCTAGTAAAATCTCCTATAAGTATTTATCTCAATCCCACAGTGCCAACAAACCTGCAGTATTATAAAAGGTTTGCAGGACTGTCTTGGTTGTTTGGGACAGTGCAGTCTGGAAGAATTCTTCACTTGTTCCAAACATAAGCTGGCAATGTAATGAGGCATTACTAGGGCCGCTGTTGGAGTACTGTGTCCAGTTTTGGGTGGTGCACTTCAAAAGGGACATGGAGAATCTGGACAGGTTTCAGAGGAGGGCCACTGACATGATTAGTGGTCTCCATGAAAGACCCTATGAGGAGAGGTTGAGAGATCTGGAGCTTTTCAGCGTTTACAAAAGACGGCCGAGGGGTAACCTTGTAGCTGCCTATAAGCTTACAGGGGAGGACAGCAGGGGGGTTTCAAAACTTGGCTAGACAAAGCTTTGGCTGGGATGATCTAGTTGGGGATGGTCTTGCTTTGAGCAGGGCTTTGGACTAGATGGCCTCCTGAGGTCCCTGCCAACCCTCATTTTCTATGATTCTATGATTCTACGAATTTGTATTTACATTTGTCTTCTTGCTTTTCCCTGCAAGTTCTATATTATCTTACTTACTTTAAATGAAGGCAAAGTATTCATACAAACTTGACCATATCCTTACTGCAGAGTGGCTCCATTTTCCTCTTCATGATTTTCTTTTTATTTATGTGGTTAAAGAACACTTATTGTATATGTTATGACATCACTTACAAGGCATGAAGAAAAAGCCTCTGAGGTAAAGATGACAAAAAAGGTAAAATGGAAGGGGACAGCTGGAGTGACTCCTGTGCTCAATAACTTTGTCTCCTTGTATCCAGATAAGTTGAGCAATAATGCTAACTGTCTCTGACTGCTGTTCTTTGAACAGAGGAGGAAGCCACCCATAAGAAAAGCTCATTCCATTAGTAAAGGGCAAGAAATAGAAACATTCTAAGAAATAGAAACATGCTATTTTTAATTAATAAAATTAGCAGTGAAAACACTGTTTCTTCCAGATCACTTGTTAACTGTCTTAAGAGTCAGCAGTTTAGAGAAGCAAATTTCAACAAGTTCTAATTAAGATCATCTACAGGTAAAACTGTCCTGAAGATATTCTCTGATTATGATCCCAACTTCAAAGACATGATCCTGAAAGTTTCATTGTCCTCAGGGATCTCAGTCAACCTTGCATTTCCAAACACAATATACATGCATATAGCTTTACAGTTAAAGGATTCCTAAGGATCCCCGAAGATCCTGAAAGTTTCATTGTCCTCTCTTCTTTCTACAGTCCTCTTTGTTAATGAAAGAACCTAGATGTTATTTCCTCATCAAAATTCATCAAAGTTTTTTCATCTCCCTACCTGAGAAAGACAAAACATGTTGCTTTTGAATCACCGTTGCACTTACATAGCCAATCAGAAAATCTCTTCATTAAACAAAAAAAAAAGACATAAAGGTATCTTTCCTTAAAATTCTGTAATGGAATGTGCGTAAAATATATCCTGAACTATTCAAGCAGAACCATGCATGAAGTGAGTTTTTTAATTAAAAAACTGGCAAAATAATTATTCAATTATTAAATATACATTTGCTCCTCAAAAGAGGTCTGTCATGCCAAATTGTAGTAAAGAGTGAATGTCCCTATGCATGCTCTATTCATTTCCTAAAATAAGATAAATGCCAACAAAGCTTAGCTATAGCAATGTAAGCTATGCCATTAATATGCTTCTATATCACATACATTGCAGAAATTGGAAATGTCAGCTGGATAGCCTGCACAGTATTTAAACATCACTAACAGACGTAACAGCTTGTCAATAGTAAATGCATATATACCTCATAATATAATGCACTGTCAAGAAATAAAAGCAAAATTCATCAAGGACAAATAAAAATTAAAAAAACAATCCATAGCTGAAAATCATGTTTTCTAAGTGTATGTATGTTTCCATTAAGTCACTGTTAAGAAAACAGTTGCACAAAACTCCATTGTTCTAACACTTGGTCACTGTGCTGTGAATGAAATCAATGTTCTATAGCATAAAGGCTCCTTTCTAGGATAAAGAGGCAAGTTTATTGTAAGAGCTTCTTTTTCCATCTTCAGTCTTAGTACCACCAGACTCCGTTCCCCAATGCAATGTTTTTACCTTCCCAAGTCCATCTTAATCCCTCTGCTTTTGAGTAAGGTAACTGGCTTCTCCATTCCCCCTAGGTGCCACTAAGTAGGGGAGTCACTGAGAGAGCAAGAAACATATTTTCAGAGGTGTAGGGACAAGGCCAGATGCCCAGAGCAGCTGTCACACAGAAGGGCATCAGTGACTTCTGGTTACTGCCACCACTGCTAGCAAAATCACACTGCTGTGGCAGCAGTTGTTCTTTCCCACCCTCACCCTCAAGTCACCCCTCCCTAGTTATGCCACTGCATACCTTTGTAGGCACCTCCTCAGAATGCTGAACAGGTTTACAAAATCTATAATTAGAGAGAAAGTGTATTGCTATCTACAGGAACATTTTAGGTTCAAGTAGTCCATATTGGCAGTCAGAATTTCTGGTTTAGGCTAAATTTCTACATCTCACAATGCTTTAGTTTACTAAATTTGCCCTAAAGATCAGATGTGATAAAATAATCTGCAATTTTGAGCTTAACAGCAAGCAAGTTTGTTGAGTTATCCCATCTTTTCTACAACCATACTATCTAACCCTACTGATTTAAGCACTATTCTATTGTTTTTACTGTACTGCTTACAGCTCCAAAAAGAAAGACCTACTGGCTTTTCCTGTGGCTGCCACAGTTACTATTAGGATGACTGCTCCAAGTACTGAACTAGCTCTGAGGGAAGCAGTAACTCGGGCACGTATATATGTGCAGCAAAGCTGCTCTGATGCATAGTATTTACAGTGGGTCAGAGCACACTCAATTAATCGAGTCTTCTGGAGCATGGTAATTACCATACTCCGGCAGACTCCAGCATCGTAAACATCAGTGTCCCTGCACTGAAAATTGGTGGTGGGGGTGCTTTAACTAATGCTCATACACATGACATTCTGGGCAATTTAAGTAGATTAGCTCTTACAGTCTACATGTGCTTCTGTATTGGGCTGGAGTAAACTAATTTACTTTGCAGCAGGATAGTACTTATATTTACAAATTCTATTCTGCTATGGAGTAAAAAACTCTGCAGCAGCACAAGTATAGAGGCTGCCTGGCTGGCTAGGGCATGAGGGTGCTTCAGTACATGGGCTGCCTGCTGGCCAGCCCTACACTGAAGCTCCCTCATGCCTCAGTCAGCCCCTCTGCAAGCATTTGAGCCAGAGGGAGCAACCCTGAGCTGGCAAGCTGACTTTTGGAACTCTCAGCCAGCCAGGGATGCTCCACCTGGGCTCCATGTGCTGCACCTGAATAAACTGCAGAGCTTATTGCTCTACAGTTAATTGCTCTCGGATGCACATTCAAGCGGCATGCCCAGGAGCAATTAACACAGCAGCAATAAGCTCCACAGTTTATTCGAGCACTATAATTGCATGTGTAGATGTGCCCAGTGACAGGGAGTCAAGTCTCTAATGGTGCCTTTACATGAGCACAGAGGCTACTTTGACCTGCTGTATTAATCGAGTCTGCTACAGTATGGCAATTGCCATGCTCCACCAACCTCTCACATCTCATGTATCAGCGTCCCTGCACTTCAAAATGGTTGTGGGGGTGCTTGAGTTCATAGAACCAGCTGCTCTTGGAGCCACCCTAATTAAATGGTGCCCCCCACCCCCTCCCTCCAGAGCATATGTAAAAGTGCCATGAGTGTGTTGATTCAGCACTCCTTGAGAAGAAATGAGCAGACTGGGAGCATCAGAAGTGGCAGAGCTGGTAACAATATTTAGCCAGAAAACTATTCTTTAAAGATGACATTCAGGAAGATAACAAAGGAACTAAGAAATTGGGAATAGAAGTATCTTGTCATGGACTAAGAAGAAAGGAAATATTTGTTACTAGACCAGAGGACTTGCTACAGAGTAACAATTCACAGGTAGTCAGTCTCCAACCAACATTTGCCGTGCATGGCATATCTCATCCAGCAGCCCTGATTGTCCCTTAATCCTTTTTCCACTTGGCAGAGAGAACATAAGTATTTCTAAATGCCAGTTCTGCATATGCAAAGCAGTCATGAAGCTTTCCAAGTAGTGACAGTTGTGCTGTATAGGTTACAAAACAGAAAGCTAGAAGAAGACATTTCACACCACCAATAGGCTTGTTTTCTGGTTTGAAATGGAACCAATTGGATACTATTGGTAGGAACAAAGAATCACATCTGTAGCAAAGAAAGATCTCTATGTGACTTGGGTCTGACAATTTGATAAGCATGCTTCTTTCAGAGAAAGTCCCAGTTTGAAAAAGCACTATGAAAATTGTATGGGGCAATTGGATGGCCAACCTAGAGTGAAATCTACATGTTTCTATACTTTCCCAATGGTCAAGGTAATTAATAAGAAAGGCCAAAAGGACAAGGATGTAAGAGGCAGACTGTAGGCAGGCTTTCCAACTGTGCTCTGCATTAGGTCATTAGAGGTTACATAGAGATTGGGAGTAATGGTGGCATGGGCTGGGAGGTGGTGTGCTGCCAGTGCTGGGCCAAGTTGCCTGACTCCGTATCAACTCACACAGCTAGAAGAGCCAGGGGTAGGGGTTCCAGAATAGAAGTAATATGAAAAGGTTCACAAACTTAGGAAGTCTGAAAACCACTAATTTAGGGTATAAATGGATGGAACAATTACACTGTTATGAAATGATATTAGTAAAAGATATTATGTCATCACAGATATGTCTACATGTTTCTTTAGTGATACAAAGGTAGCAAAACTATTGGAACTGTAACCCTGTTTCATTCAGAGTTAAAGCTGTATCACTTGGCCAACATGTATCACTATGCAAACATGCATGCTGCTGAACAGAAGCTTCCCCTCTTCCTTTAAGGTGTTTAAAAGCTACATTTCTCCATAGTCTAAGGAGCCGCCATGTGTATAGGAAAATCATTTCTTGAGACCTCATAATCCCAACTTTTAGATTATAACAATGACTGAAGATAGAGACTCCTAGTGTCCTCCCAAATGTATCATGGCCAATAATTAGCATGAGACATGGAAAGGGAAATTATAGCACTTGGAGTATGAAAAGACTATGAAATCCCTAAGTATTATTTATCTCCCTGCACAGGGCTTCCTTTGTATGAAGCAGTTTTACAGTACCAAGCCATAAAAATATATTCTGTCCAGGTCAGTGGCAATGTGTAGGTGGTGTACATGCACCCCTGAGAGTGCCGGTGCACCCCCTGACCAGCTGCACTCGCTGGCTAGGGGCCAGGCACCTAAGGAGAGGCACCTGAGTACCTGGGAGTGTAAGACCCCAAGCCCCAAGAAGGGGGCATAGAGTTATCCTGAGTGAGGGGGTCAAGAGTGGCCCCAGAAAGGTCTGTGGTATGTCTGGTATGTTTGAAAAGAGGTAATGAAAGAACGAGTGGTATATGTATGCAACAATGTGAAGGAAGACAGTCCTCTCACAGCAGGTGAAAATAGCCTTCTGTGGTTTGACAGGGTAAACTTCCGTGCCGTTCACTGGTGCATCTGGTCCATATGGGCTTTTCGGACTTCACTGTCACTCGGGGAGGGGACAGCCTGTTATAGGGTTAGATTCCAAAGGGTCCTCAGGGGTTCTTTCCTGCCATATCTTGCTGTAATAAATTTGTTTAGTTGGGAGGAAGATGTATGTCCTGTCTCTCCTGGTTCCCTCCAATCTTCCCATCCATCTTATTGTTTGAGGCTCCGCCTCCCCTACACCCTACCTAGTGCCAACTAACAATGTTGAACCCCAATCTTCTGGGTTTGGTTCCAGTATGGTTATATGCATCTTGGCCTTTTGAATTGGGGTAGATGTTTTAGGACATCAGTTCGTCCTGCTTTGCTTAGTCCGTAGTGAGACTGGCCTAGACTCTTCCTGGCTCTGGGTTATCTTGCCTCCCAGCACTGTTTCTTCTCTCCACTGGCTTGTAGTCGCCGTGGTGTAGACAGCTGTCTCTCCTTCTCTCCTCAGGTTCCTGGTGGATCCAATCCAGTCCATAGACATCAGGAGTCCATGGCTCTGTCTCAGGTGAGTACTGTAGGCCTTCTGGGCTTAGGTTATTCCAAAGGCCCCTTCCTGGAGCTGCCACCACTTTCCCTCAGTGGGGCTTTGCTCTGGTCTGGGCCACTCTGTGCCTGCTGGGGAACCCACTTCCAGTTCCCATTGCACGCTGTCCATCAGGGTTTTTATTTCCCTTTCAAGGCGCTGGCCGGCAAATTGGCACCGGCATGCTGCCATAAAATGCACCCATGCCTGTGTGGGAGCCGGTCCTGGCTCCTCCCAGATCTTTGCTCTTTGCTTTTTTCTTTGTCTAGCATGGTGTTCCTCCCAGCTGTGGCAGCACTCCTGCCGTTCTTCCAGCTTGGTGCAGCTTCCTGCCAGCCCCATTCATCTTTCTCCTCTGGTAAGTTTTCCTCCTTGGCTCTGTTTCTGCCACAAACAGTTAAAGGTTGCAGAGATGTTGAGTCATTGTTTTAGGATTACCAAATACTAAATCATGCCTTCACCCTGATGGCTGAAGACTACAAGCAATGACCGTCCCCCACCTGAAAATTGCACACCACAAAGCCAGAAGATCATATCCTACCAATCCTACCCTGCCAACAGGACAAGGAGGATGACCTTAACGTCTGACTTGGCAAAATCCATAGGCTTGTATGGACAGCTACCACTATAAAGAATGAACATACAGAAAAGGCTTTGGGTCTGTCCACTTGCAAGAAGGAGCTTTGGACACGTCCAGCAAGACCTGACTCCGCTCCTCATGGTTGGTCTGGCTGGCCACTAAAATGACCTGAACATCTTTAGAACTTGGTAACACCTTAACCTTTGCAAGACTGTCTAATTATCTGTGTGTGTGCTTCATTGTTTTGAATGGGTATGTATGGGCCAGGCAAGACTGGGCAGACTGCCCTAGATGGAGGGGCAGCCAGTAGGGCTGTACGAAGCTTCAGTCACTGGTTTGATTCAACAGAGATTTGGCCCGATTCACTGGCCAAATCTCCGTATCCAAATTGAATCAAGAGATGCATTAATCTCTCCAAATCGAATCAGAAGCCTCCAAATCGATTCAGAGAGATCCAATGATTTGGACACAGACACAGCTTTAAATGTTTTTTTCTACATACCTTGAGGTGCCAAGCGCCTCGTGCACACTGAGATGCTGAGTTGGATGGAGCATCCTATGGGAGTACGGGGAGTCCCCAGGGCGGTCAGTGGCAGACCTGGAACTGGACCAGAAGCAGTTCTGGTCCACTTCCATGTCTGCCGTGGAATGCACAGGGAACTCTCCCCCACCCCCCAGCTCAGTGATTGGTACCCCCTGGGTCTGCAGGGGGCACCCAGGGTCCCCCATTGCCAATCATCGAGCCAGGGAGGCACGAGGGGGGACCCATATGCTTGTCAGCAGACCCAGAAGTGGACTGGAAGTAGTTCCAGTCCTCTTCCAGGTCCATCACCAAGCACGCAAGCACCCCCCGAACTCCTGTGGGATGCTCTATCCACCCCACTATCTCAGCATTCACAAGCCATGCCTGGTACCTTGAGGTATGTAAAAAAACATTTCAAGCTGTTTCTATGGTTGAATCGCTGATTCTCTGAATTGGAATCGAATCTTCAGATTCGGATTCGGCTGAATCGAATAGGGTCAGTGATCTGAATCAATCAACACAGACAAGTGCAAGGTGATGCACCTCGGGAGGAACAACCGGCACCATACCTACAGGTTGGGGAACTCCCCTCATCAGCACGGAGGCGGAAAGGGATCTGGGAGTGATCATTGACTCCAAGATGAACATGGGCCGGCAGTGTGG
>NW_017728949.1:11514734-11550342 GCF_001723895.1 Crocodylus porosus | reverse complement strand
CATTTGACCCCAGTACTCTTTCCTGCCATGGCAGGGGGTTGGACTAGATGATCTGCTCAGGTCCCTTCCGACCCTACAAACTATGAAACTATGAAATTGCTGCCCCAGATTCCGGCTGAATCCAATTCATATATGGCCCATTTCACACACCCCTAGCGGCCAGTATGGTGACTGGCCACAATTAGGCTCCTTCATGAAGCATTCATACAGAGCAGTCAGCATTTTATACTCTAATGAAGCCAGCATATGGTTGTCTCTCTTGCTTCCTACCCAGTGCCATCCTACATGTTATTCAGAAAGATTAATTTTGTTACTACAATACATATGAAAACTATTCAGTGTATAAAAATAAAATATCATCAGTGAGTTTGCCACTGTGCCCTTTAGCAAAATGATGTTTTATGAAGATGATTTGTATTTTTGAACTAAGAATGTCATTCTGTTTTAGAGATAACATAGTGACAGTTGACAGGGTTGCATGGAAACATGAATCTATGTTTTTTAATTACTTTCCTTCTTGCTTAGTCCAGACTACAGTTTTGAAAGTGGGTACATTATGAACAAAACATGCTAATAAAATAAAAGGAAACCTGAGATGAGTATCAGCATCATTCCTTGTCTACACAAGACTATTAGGTAGACAAGTTAACTGCTTTCATGTGTATTTCTTACTTTCAGCATTTAAGACAGTGATTCACAATCACCAAAGGGTGTGTCCAGATCCTTTGAAGGGAGCCAGAAGGTGTGAGGTGTGAGGAGATAAGCAGATAAGCCAGGCTCAAGCTTGTCCCTGCCTGGAGAATCCCCAACCCCTCCCATCTAGACCAAATGCAAGGAGATAAGAACTATAAAACATAAATGCATTTTTATGTAACTGTGCCACAAAAATTATGGAGGGGTGCCTCAAGTTAAAAAAATGTGTGAGAACCATGGACCTAGGATTTCAACTTCATCCAGAAATCTTGACAACATCAAGCATAGACAGAAGAGGTAGATTCAAGTGTGCCACTGGTCTGCTAAGTAGATGTAAGAAGATGGGAAGTTAAGGTGCTTTTAGCTACAGTAGTGATCTCTTATGGCATCTATACACATGCTCCAGTGTGTGTGTGTGTGTGTGGGGGGGGGTGCTTTAATTAGAGTGGCTCTGAGAGCTGCTTTAATTAAACTGCACACAGCATCATGTGTATTCAGTGTCCTGTGCTTCAAAATGGTGGCAGGGGCACTTTGACTAAAGCTTGTTTGTCAAGCTTTAGTTAAAGCACCCCTGCTGCCATTCTGAAATATGGGGACACTGAATACATGTAATGCAGATGCTGCTGGATCATGTTAATTAGCATTCTATAGCAGACTCACAGCAAACTTGATGAATCGAGTCTGCTCTGCTGCATGCTAATTAGCTCCATCATGTGTACAGACTGCCTTACTCCCAAATAGCAAACGGTTTTTCAGTTAAAGTGAAAGCAGAAGTCAGAATTCCTTGACATGAACTTGGCATCCCTACACTGACTGAGGGAGGGGAGAAAATGGAACAGAGCCAGATACAACACCTGCATGCTAGCTGGGAATTCTGCCATGCTCAGAAGATCAATGCATGACTGGTTAGGGCAGCATTATGGCCCTTCTGTGACAGAGGATCAATTGTAAAGATCAAAACTGAAGTCAAGAGTTGGACAATGTTTTGAATTTAGCTACATTTTGAGAGTGACAGATCTAGGTTGTAAACACATTTAAAGCAATGTAAATCCAAATTAATTCCACTGAATTCAGTAGAGATACTCTACACTTACACTACTTTGACTGAGAGCAATTTGGCCTACAGTCATTAGTATACAGAAATGGTTAACCTGTCACATCTTTTCTTAACTCGTCCTTTTTTTTTAATTCTCAACTAACCTTCAATAGCATATTTTTCCTGTGGTTCATAGTAGTATTGGAAAGATGTTGTAGCTACAGTAGTCCAGTAATGCCAGTACACAAAGAATTGGCTGGTACTGTATTTGGAGAAGCCCTAACATGACCAATTATATGAAACAGAGAAGTTTCATGAACCAAATGAGGACTTAAAACCTTGTGTAACTTTATCCCAAACATGAAATGAAGTTGGTCCAATAAAATATACAACCCAAAGAAATCCTTGCCTCTTTGATTCATGGAACAGCCATGCATGGCTTGTGGTGCTGCCTGCTCCCCCATCTCCATCTACTGCTCCTCAGCTGGCCAGGACACAGAATACCTCAGCACAGGGACTAGTTAGCCCCTGCTGGGCACCCTGTGCCCCAGCCTGCCCCGCCCCCCTGCACCCCCAAGACATGGAGCAATGGGACAATATGCCCCACTGCAAAGCACACGGGTAGGGGCATGTACTGTGGCACAAAGTAGCGACGCACATTTCTGCCACTACTATTTGTACTGCTGCAAAGGCATGCTCCTGCTCGTATGGACCCAACCATTCAAGCTTTTCAAAATGTAACACTGGAAGCAAATTCTTCTACTGCTCCCTGTCCCAGCAACAGTTTTACAGCCCTTTGGGGCTATTTAACTCCCATCATCCCTTTTTTTAGAAAGAGAGGGATATGTAGAATCTTTTCATCCAAGGGATGTTATGGACACCAGGAAACAGAAAATGCTTCAGAAAGAATTGATTTGATAACCTCTGAAGATTTTGCCTTTGGAGAAAAGAGGGGGGACTAAGAGCAAGAAGGATTTCTTCAGACAACCTAGAAGGTAAGAACCAAAACAGCTGCCATGGTTTTGTTTTTAAAATTTGATGATCTTTTTCAATGGATTTTTTTTTAGTGTTGCCCTTAATACAAAAGCATCATTATGTTATGGGCTGTGCAAAGCTTCAGTCGCTGATTCAATCTGGAGAAGATTCAGCCCAATTTGGCAGCCAAATCTCCAAATCAGAATCAAATCAGGAGACCCTTAATTTCTCTGGATCACATCGGGAGCCTTTGAATCAATTCAGAGACTTTCAATGATTCACTCATACGCATGGCTTTATGTTTTTTTTCTGCATATCTCAAGGTATTGGGACGGATGGAGTGTCCCACAGAAGCATGGGGAGGGTCCCCCATGCACTCATTGGTGGACCCAGAATTGGACCAGAAGTACTTTGGTTCATGTCCAGGTCGACTGTGGAGCATGCGGGGGACTGGTGTCTCCTAGGTCTGGGGGGCACCCAGGGTCCCCCAACAGCCAATCACTGAGCCAGGGAGGTGCAGGGTGGCTCCCCCATGAGCTTAGCATTGGACCTGGAAGTGGACTGGAAGTTCTTTCAGTCCACTTCTGGGTCCGCCACTGAGCACACGGGGCCCCCTGGTGCTCCTGTGGGATGGTCCATCCGCCCCACCTTCTCAGTGTTCACGAACCATGCCTGGTACCTCAAGATATGTAGAAAAAAAATAGAAAGCTGTATCTATGGCTGAATCGCAGATTCTCTGAATCAGAATTGAATCTTCAGATTCAGCTGAATTGAATTGAGACAGTGATCTGAATCAGCTAATTGAATCACTGTCCCCTGAATCGGGCCAAATCTGAATCGAATACTGCCTGCTTCACACATCCCTACTACCTAAGCTCTGTGTACCACAATGGCAGCTAAGGTCATTGCTGGCATTCAAACTAACAGTTCTTAGAATGAATCAAAGGACAAGGGCCCTGAGCTCTGGGATTCACTCTCCTGCTCATTGATAAGTAATGACTGGCCTTTGGGGCATGGTGTAAGGAACTTTTTTTAAACAGAACTGAAAAAATTACAGTGAAGAAAAAGGCAGTTTGAGGAACATCCTGTACTGATTTTAGAAGGAGCTTCTATGTATTCTTTCTTTTTTAAAACATTTTTACAAATAACATAAGATGTACAGATCAAAATCTAAAAATATTTTTATGATTTTCATACATATACAAGCCTATGCAATATTTCAAATTTTAAGCAAAATAAAAAGAACGATGCTTCTTTTTCTGACTTACTATCATTTACTGTATGAGTCAGTATGTTATCAGTATCAGTAAAGTGATCAATCCCATACTCCTTATTAAATTATAACACACATTTCTAATCTACTGCTATTATTTAACTTAATCAGCTTGCTATAATCAGAATAGAAGAATAAAGAAACAATGGGAATAATTTACAGCCACTTTGTAATCTGGCACTGAACAGCAAACCAATGCATCTTCTGGAGATTGACACCTGATGATCATTTACTTCCAGCCAATTACTAATTAATGAAGCACAAAACCACATTGATGAAACACAAGGGTGATTACAGAACACATTTTCAATAGCATATTACTGAATAATTAATGTTAGGATAATTTACACTGCAATTCCAGCATAGAGAAATAGAGATAGCCAGGACCATTCAATAACAAAATGCCTGCTGGTTGCCTGATAATGAATGATTGCTTCTGCTCTACTGATTTGGGGCTTAATACTGCATTCTTTGCTCAACTATAACTCATAAAGAGGTTTCATTAACAAATTTGAATCACTAGGGATGTATAATTAGGGCACTAATGGTTAATTACTGGATTGCACAATATTAAAGGTGTGAAATTTAAACATTCCTCTAAACTAAAATGCTAACATCTATTTTGAAGTCTTGTTAGTCCAACAGAAGAGTAGTAAGTAAGCATTCTTTTTTTTTCCCCTCAAGATCTCTCCCTTGAAGATTAATACTGATTTCCATTTCTCAGCAATTTATAACCCTCCTGGGTGGCTATAAAGATATTTATCTTTATAACAAGAAACAAGCAGTAGCTCCTATTAGCTCTTCCAACTATTGTCCTCCAAATACCTTTTTATACTATTAGTCAAACTACTGACAGCCCCCACATACAAAGTTTTATAAGCAAACCTAAAAAGTGCAGAAAGTGTCAGTTCTGATGTATCTGAAAGGCAAGGCTGCATTTCTTCTTAAGTTAATTGACAGTAAACAGACTTGCCTGTCTATCTGTCTTTGTCTAAATTTTTCCAGCTGGATAAACCCAATTGCTATTAAAGTTGACAAAAGACAATGATATTATTAATGAAAGCAGCTACATGATGTTAAGCTTTTCATTATAGGCTCCCAGTGAGCTTCAATTAATTGCATGGCTGTTATGCCTAAGAAGGTCGCAGATGAGAAGAATGACTAAAGTAAGGAACGTTGGGTTCCCCTGAACCCACATTTCACTTTCATTAGGGGTATCTATCCATAATTTTTGCTCCTTGAAATTTCAACTAAATAATGTTTCTGAAGATTTATCATAAAATTAAACTGTATATTTTACACTCTTCTGAAGACAACTTTCATACTTACATTTTCAAGAATTAGAACACCTCTTGATGCTATAAATGAGCACATCTTGGCTTACATAATATTTGATTCACAGACTTAATTTTAAGAAAACTCTTGTAAATAGGGAAAGAAATAATAATGCCTATATGTAATAGACTGACTGAGAATATTTTATAGCTATCACTTGGCTGTAGCTAGTCAGTATTTTGATTTAGACATTTGGACAGAAAGTGTGGGGTTGAAAGTGAATTCCTGAATCATGTGATACATTCTTCTGAATTATTGCATGAGTTACTCTGCAACAGTTCCACAGACATTAAATCCAACTTTTTCTTAATTAAAATAAAACAATGATGCTTCAATAACTTCATAGTGCATTATTGATTTGGCTAATTAACCTCACTTATTGGTTTTCTAGTTTGGAATGCCTCACTTGATTTTTTTTTTTTTTTTTTTACATCTTCAGTGTTTAAGTTTTAATGTTGCTGGTTTGAATCAAACCATATACTACTTTTATGCTATTACTTCAAGAGTTTTACATTCTTCTTCACTAAGTATTCCTTAGGTATTTTGCCTTAAACAAACATCCAAATCAGCATAATTTCCACCCCAGGCATTTTATATTCTTACTCTTGTATTTAAGTTCCCTCTCTTTTTAAGCTTCACATGCCTATTTCCCTTGCTGTGTTCCAGAGAACACTTTTCATCATGTGTATAATGCAACACTAGATTCTATTTCTAGAACCTTGACACAGAAACCTGTTGGCTCTTATATTCCCAGGGTTCATATATTTATTTACCTTGGAAACTTTCACTCTCCTTTCATCTGTCTTTGTCCCACTTGTTCCTGTGAATATATTTAAAGAACTGGGAGATTATTATGCATTAATTTCACAATTATATGCATCCATGGACTTCGTGGCTCTTCACCAACAATCAGTCAGATGGACAACCCCAGTGGCTGATACTCAAAAAGAAAACAGAAACAAGCGCCATATTTTTTTACACACAACGTGCCCCAGAATATAATATGCACCTTGGTATTGAAAGGCAGAATGGGGAAAAAAGATCTTTCCTTATAGTATGTAACCAAGTACCAGCTGCTAGAGATCCAAGCCACTGTTCTACTCCACATGGATTGCTGCAGATTTTACTTTCAGTATGACCCATAAACAGCAGAACTTGCTCTCATGTATTTTTTGTCTGTAAAGCTGGTTTTGCTGACAAAAGGTACCTCTTGTGTACAAGAAAATGTAGTCTTTTGGGCTAGGGGCAGAAGTTACACATAAACTGGTTTAAGTGATCAGACACTGGTTTAAACCTGTAACAGAACAGAAGATCAGTGGACATAAGCCAGGTTCAAAATGGCTGTAACTGGTTTGAGATCATCCTGGTTGAATATAGTATCAGACTTAACTGATTTGGGTCAAACTGATTTATGAAACTTCTGGCTCAAACCCTTTCCTGGTTCAAGTTAAATCACAGTCTCCAAGCACCCCAGCATGCTTTGCATTCCTGGGCTGGGCTGGGCTGTCTGCTCCAGAGAACAGGGCTGGCCCCACCCCTCTGCTCCCTAGCTGGAGCAGTGACAGCTTGTTGAGGGAGGGGCAAGCCCAGCTGGGGATGCAGACCAGCCTACGATAAAGCGGGGAGGGAGTGCCCTACCCCCCAGCAAACCCCAGCCGGAGTCTGGGGCCAGTGGGGAGGAGGGTTAAACACCCCTTCCCCCACTCAAACTTACTGCTGGTTGCAACTGTGGTCTACAAATCCCAGAGGCACCTGGAAGCAGGAAATGATAAGCACCCCTGCAGAGTCCTGCTGCTGCAGTTCTGGACTGCAAATCCTAGAGACCTTAGGGGCAGCAGGAAGAGGAAGTGAACAAACAGAGAGCTGTGCTTTAGCATTCCCTGGCTTTTGGTCTGAGCCACTGCAGGCATGTGGCTGCATTTCCTGAATCAAAGGTAAATGTCTGTTCACTTCTGTTCCAATTTAATCTGTGCATCTTAGACTAACCTGCAAAGACTGAACTGATTCAGCCTTGAGGTTTTTGACTGCCTGTACCTAGCCTTGTTGGCATCTCTAATGTGGACCAAGCATCTGGCTGATCCTGGGGCTGGGAAGGAGATGTAAGAGAGATTCCAGTTTGAAACATCAAAACATTTTAGACAGTGGCACTCTCTGTCTTTCTTCTTTTTTAAAGATTTAAGAAGCTGAGCCTGTCATAGGGGGTTTCAGAAAAACAAGCTCCATTTTGGACTCACAGAAAACAAAGAATAGGGCTATGTGATAATACAGGTCTACGTAATAAGATAAAGCAGGTCTTATATAGAAGATGTTTTTGTCACAAAATGCTGACTCAACAGAATCAAAGTACTTTGTAAGTATGGAGTGTTTCTGCTGAAGTTTTTGATGGAAGTCAGGCAAGCAAACTAGCCAGAGAACCTACTTCAGATGTTCTGGGTCCCTGCTTCTCAGCTTTCTGGGGCATCTTGCCAACAGGGAGGCAGTAGCTCGAAGAGCCTGTTCACCAATTTCATGTTAGCTGCTTACCTATGCTGCTTGGAGCTGGAGGCTTCAGCCAGCAAGCCAATGAATTTTGTCTGAAGTCTTATAAAATTGAATTTTAACTTGACCTTACCTTCCATAAGGATAAAAAGGTATGCATTTTTAATCTGTTATTCCAATTAAGCATGAAAATTTTTCAAGGAGGAGGAACAAATAAAATGAAAATGATCCTCCCTGGAGAACAAGGGTATTTTCCATTCATGTCTACAGAGGTTTATTTCAACTAGGCAATATGTTTTTACTCCTTTCATTTTTCCCCTCCTCTAATTGCCATATTTCAAGGAATTAACAGATAAATACTGCTCTTAGTCACTACATTTTCAAACCAATTACTACTCATCCAGAAGAGTTTGTGGCACCAGTCTTATAATGCAGTTGCTTAGGTGAGATTCTTGGCCTGTTTCACCAGCTCAAAAAGGGCTCACAATTACAGCTTTTCAATCCAAAAGTTAAACAAAAGGGTTCTATTTACCTACCCCATGCTAGTACTTCTAAGACCTCCTTTCACTTCAGCAACAAATGGAGAAACCTATCTACCTTCCTTCCTTCTCTTGCAGCTATCTCAGCTCTTTATAGAGAGCAGGCAATGATATTGTAGCGGTATGCAAAATTGGACCACATAGGGGGCATGTCTATATGTGCATTTAAGCATGCCTAAATTTAATGCAGGGGTTAAAGTGCATTCACAATGTGTGCAGACTGACTTGGGACTAAAGTCAATAACCTCAATAACCTAACCACAGTAACCTTGACTGGTCAATGCTGGGGCCAGTACCAGAACGGTCAAAGTTCAAAGATGCCCACTGTGAGGGATAGCCAGAGCCAGGGACCTGGAGTTCTGACTGGCCCAGAGGTGAGACCAGGGCCTGTGTGGTGAAAGAGCCCAGAGGGGGCTGTTGCCAAGAGGGAAAAGGGTTTAGGGAGCTTTGCAGCCCAGAATGAGGGCAGAGAAGACTGCCTAAGAAGGAGGGATTCAGGTGGGTCCGAACGCCAGGCAGGCAGGAAAGGAGGTCCATTGTGGGGAAAGTTTCTTAGGGGAAACTAGGTAGTACCATGAGACGTTCCAATGCACCTTTGTTTGCTAAGACTGAACCTTGAACAATATACCTACTGAAGTTTTGGAGAGTGCTGCAGTTGCCCAATGCATACAAAGTTAATTAATATAGAGATTCTTGCCATAACCCAATGTACAGCTAAGCAGAACATGCCGATTCAACAAAACTGAAATAATCTGTGGCACTTTCTCAATTTCAGTAAAATTCCAACAGAAACCAAGCAAGTTTCTAATTAAGCTATATGTGCCAGGCATTTTTAGAAATCAGCATGGTTTCCTGTCAACTCACTTGCACAGTTCCACAAGAGCATAACTTTCAGATGCCTGAAAGCCCACAATTTCAGGCTCCTAGCTTTTCTGTAGCTCAGACTGCATTTGGCAGCCTGCCTCATTGTCAGAGTTTATTGGTTCCCAGCAATTCAACAGTACAGTACTTCAAGTTCCCCATCTGCTGGGACACATGGAGCCTTTGAAAAAAATTACTGGAGGATGAAACAAAATGTCATTTTTCAACTTTAAAAAAAATAACAAAATTCTGATATTCACATTCCATGGAAAAATTCAAAATCCCCCTTTTCATTCTGTTTTAGAATGAAAAAACATTGGCATTTCCTGTAAAATGGGAATTCGATTTTGGTCAATTCTAGGCAACTCTAATACTTGAGCAGCAGCAAAACTGCATACAGCAAGATCCACTCACAAGCACTGTGTTAATTGCTCATTACTTGTACTATACCTTTAGGTGTACTGATATAAGATAATTTCCTTTCATTACACATATGTAGGACCCCGAGAATCATGGATTTCTTGTTGAAAATTCATGGCATGTGTGCAGGTAAAGTATCATTTTTTACGGAATGTTCATGGAACTACCACGGATCTGGGCAAATGGGTTCTGGTAGTTCTGCAAATATTCTGTGAAAAATGATATTTTACCCATGCATATGTGGCAGACAGGCACAAAACCATAGCCAGCAGAAGGCCAGGGCTAACAGGACTTAGCCCCTTCAAATGTGGGGCAGCAGAGAGGGCCGCAGGGCAGCAGTGAGGGAGGGAGTAGGGTGGTGGTGAATGGGGCAGGTCATGGGATGCTTGGAGCCCAGGCAGCTTGTCCAAGGGCACAGGGGGGCTCCCACCACTGCGTGCACCTTGGCCCATGCCCCTGATCAGTGAATGGGGTGGAGGCAGGCTGCTGGCTGGGCTTTGCGTGCTGCTGCCCTAGGAGCCAGGTGACACATGCAACACCATGTGCCTGCCATTGCTGGCTCCCACAGCAGCAGCAGTGGCACACAGAGTGCAGCAGCAGCCCACCGTCACCCCATGCACAGATCAGGGGTCATATGCCCCCAGGCCTCTCCCAAGGTGCACACAGCAGCAGAAGCTCCCTCATCCCCCTGGACAAGCATCCTGGGGTCCCATTTACCCCAGCCACTGCTGCTGCTTCTGCCCAACTCCTTCCCTCACTGTGGGGGCCTCGATCTATCCCCCGCCCTCACAACTCTTCTACTTCCCTTTTCCTTACTTACCTGCTGTGGTAGGCAGTGCTCTGCATGTTGTCTGGCTGCAATTCCAGCCACCTGCAGGCTCCGTGTCTGTCCGCCCCACCACTGCAGCTGCCTAAAGCCCACACCCAGGCTGCCCTCTGGTCCTCTCTGCTGGGGGTGCGTTAGCTTTGGCTTTGTGGTGCCTATGCTTATGACCCTTAAAAATCATGGGGTGGGGTGAATTGTGTGGTTTCCACAGTCTGCGAAATCGTGATTTTCTTAGGGCCCTACACATATGTTATTGTTTGTTCTTCTATTGAAGCAGGTTTTTTTAGACACAGTGGGCATGTCTACATGTGCAATTAAAGAAAATTCAGAAGCTTCAGAACTTCACCCCTGCATGCATAAAAGTGCTCAAAAGCAGGAGCATCCCTACTCTGCCCCTCTGTAGCAGCCAAGGGGAGCTCCAGGCTCCTCTGGGTGCCAGCCCCAGGCTGGCAGAAGGCACGTGGGCTAGTCCTGATCTCCACACAGTGGGGGACAGCTGTCCTGGCTGCCAAACAGCTGCCTCCCAGCCACATGGAGATGAGGATGGTTCCCAATTTCCACATGGTCAGGAAGCAGTGTCCTGCCAACTGGGACAGCTCTCTCAATCCCCTGCTGCCTAGGCAAGCCTGGAGCAATATGCTCCCGACCAACATCTACATGTTTGCTTTGACAGATTTGTTTAATACATTGATTTCTAGTATCTGTATCTACAGGTAATAGAAAATGGTGCATTAGACTAATCTACTACACAGTAATTGCTGTGCATGAGTAGATGGTAATACTTTATTGTGTAGTAGATTAGTTTAATGCACAGTAAACCACCTCATACAGACACACCCAGAAACTGTGATTTGTGAAAAGGAGGATGTAATAAAGAGAGGAGTTATACATCTTTTTCTAAAAGTGACAGGAGCTGAAAAAAACCTGATTTTTGGAGGAAGAGTGTCCCACAAGAGTGGGCTCCAAACCACTATGAACTCCCCTACAAGCATTATCAGCTTCATAATTCATGATTAAATACACCTGTCACTGAGGGAAAATAGAGATTCCATCTATGAGCCAGATGAGGACCCCCCAGTTGCTAGATTTACAGATCAAGATCACAATCCCAAACTAGTTCTGGTACTGGACTGAGAGTGAAGAAGCTGTATTTTGGACCAGCTGGACCTTTGTGTCCTCTCCTTTCAACCAGCAACATTGTACTAAACCTAGGGTTTTTGTTTTGTTTTTGGCTAGATTTCACAGGTACAGACATTTAATCAAAGAATTTGCTGACATGAGTGCATGCTGAGCCTTCCTATAGTCAGTCTGAGCATCAGAAACTTATTTTTCTTTCACAAAAGCAGTGAAATATGTATCTTCAATAAATCTATGGAAGGTTAGTTTTGCAATCTTTTAGTGTAAGAATTCATTTTTGTTTTAACTGCTATACATTCACTTCGTAAATAAAGATGACATCATCCTGGCTTAGGCAAAGGGCTTTCTGATAGCGACAAATGTGTTTATTACAGAAACTGGCTTAAATGGTATATTATATACATTACTTCTTTTCTTATGCAGGTAAAGTTATTAATTTGATTTGATGTACATTTTGCAATGCTCTTCATCTTCTTTGCTGCATTTCCTTGAAAGAATCAATCTACCAAGGGACTAAAACCTTGCAGGTGCCTTGAAATGAAATATTTCATTCTAGCAATCAGGAAAAACAGATTCTCACCAAGTCCGATTTCCCTAATTGCCATGCTTTAAAATTCACAGACGCACACGCAAATGCACACATGTACACAGACTCTTCTCATCAAAGCTTTAAATAAGTAGACTGTTAACATAAAATACCATGCTACAGTCCTAAACTGCATTATTTTGATGAAATGATACATTATGAAATATTATACATAATTTAAATTAATTGCCTATCTATATAACAATCAAATTGGTAGTTGTAAAACACTGTTATGCAGTCCATAGAGTATCCCAGGAGAGTTTGTCTCATAATACCTCTTCTGATTCGTCTTCCATTCCAAAGAGAGAGTAAACAGTACTAAATCCATGCCCAGTATTTGTCTGACATGGCTATGTTTCACTGCACTAAAAGACTTGAGGGTCTAGGAGCTGAGACGCTGATGTTTTCCACTTTCAACCATTTCAGCCCCCTTCCAATCAGCTGCATCAGGGAAATAAAGACAGCACTTTGGAGGCTCTTATGTGAGTAGTCAAATCAGAAACAGAAAGGTTCCCCCTACATCCTACCTCTAAGAGAACAAAGTATGTTTGGGGATGCATTACCCTTGTTTTATTACTATGTTCATTCACTTCCTCACCAGTTCCTTAGTTTCCAAGCTAAGTGCAAATGAGTTGGAATTCGTTTATATGTCTAGTTCTCTGTCATGTAATTTATATTTTATACCCACTTTTCTTTCATAATAAAAGTAATCTTATATTTTGTGACCTGAGATTCTGTAGTCTTAGTTGTTCAAACAGAATCCAGGAAAAATGAATGTAAAGTATAACCACGATGCTATCTTTTTGCACTTATGAATGTTATTGTAAAGGATCTTCATGAATGTTAGATGAGGACAGCACATCTGCACAAAAATAACATTACCAGCTTTCAAATTGTCCAAATAGCAGTTAATATATGTTAGCACAGTCCTACATTTTGATGGGTTATATTCAATTTCCTGTTAAACAAGCATTATATTTCTATAAGAAAGTCACCCTTTTGGTAATAAGTAATGGAAGATACATAAATGCTCTATTAAAGGATAAAAAAGGAAATGAAATAACTGAAGGTCCTTTAAATCAACTGTGTGCCATATTGATGTATGAAATGTGGTACTTACTTTAAAACTCTTTACACACTGTTCGTGATTTAAAACAAATTTTCTAGAAGACTGACTTTTTCTTTCTCATCCTGACACATTTCATGATCGAAAGCAGGAAACTTGAAGAATCATAAAAGAAAGCGTTATCTAAAACCAATCCATCTTCGCACACCTTTTAAGTTAAATAAGTGACTGCAACAAAATCTATCATATTCATAATCTCAACATCCTATATACACTTTGCTTCATTTCTTTAACCATCACACAAGGATCCTGGTTTTCTCCAATTTAAAAAAAATCCCCAATTTTCAGTTAAAAAAGTAACCCCAAATCCACATACTTCCATGATTAAAATGAAACACCACTATTTATATATCTATATATTAGTGGTGCTTCATTTTAACCATGGAAAAATGTGGATTTGGGATTACTGTTTTTTTTTAAACCAAAAAATGGGGATTTTTTTTTTTTTAAATCAGAGAAAATCAGGATCTCTGAGTGTCAGTGCTGGCAAGCTGACTGGGTTAAAATAAAAGGATCTAGGCTCACTGATGTTTTTAATTAAAATAATACTAGAAATAAATATGTAACTAGATTTCACTTAGTATCCTAAAGTACTTAACAATCAGATGAGTAAACCTCACAGTGCCCATTAGAAGAAGCAACTAGGTCCATTTAACAGATATTTGACTGAAACACAGAAAGGTATAAATGCAGTTCAAATGCATCGTAACTCAATTACAACACTTGAAACACAACTTTTACCTCAAGTCATAGACTGTCTCCTTTTTTATATTAGCCAAGGAATATGCAGCAGTCTATTTGATAATTAAGCATTGACACTTCCTAAAATGCACAATGCTTTCAAGAAATTTTAATCATTAGAATATTTCAAATTTAGGCTCTCCTGCAGTCAGATAGGTGCATTTGTTTTTGGTGTTTGTAAAGAAACCCTAGATTCTACCTGTGTCCAAGGAGCCTAAAATTTGGATCCAATTGCAATGTGAAGAATCTTTAGCTTTCTGTGACAAAGATAGTTACTTTGCTCTGTGTTGGTTACAGCACCTAGCACAAGATCCACAACTTGTATTTTACAACAACAACACTACTCCTCTTCTTCTTCCTTCTAACAATTTTCATGTATTTTGGTCCCCTTACAATTCCTGACCCTTTCACTTATTTTTGTCCCTCTTCCTATACTTCTCCATCTACAGGTTATACAGGTCCCTAATTTGGTTTTGCTAAGAGGAGCAGTTGTCATGAAAGGTATTGTATTATACAAGTCAACCATGAAAAAGCTTTCAGTTACCTTTGTAATGTACTAATGTCACCAAAGTGCTTGTGGTAATCTCTGTACAAATCTAGGCCATTCTAGAAAAACCATAACAATGCCAATGGGTGCCAAAACAAAAGTGAGAAACTTTTAAGAATGACCATTATATAATCTCACATATCTATTGCAGGGATCTGAACTAAAAGAAGATAGATAAAATAGCACTGGAAATTCATGTAAATCAGTGGATGATTATCTTATCCATTGAATGTCTTTAAATGCAGCTCCTAGGGTGGGCTTTAATTTTAATATTAATTACTCTATTCTTTAATTTAAAATAATCTTTCAAGTAATTTGGATAAATCGCTCATGGACTTGCTGCAGTGGGATACACAAGTTAAATATACCTATTCCCTAAATGATCCCCAAAGTGATATAACGCAACTGAGCAGTAGATTTCACTAAATTAATCACTCATAAATATCATAATACACTAGGGGTGATTAGCTAAACTGCTTACTCTTGCACAAACACACAGGAATAAATTTGCCCAAAGCAGTCCCTTTTAATCTTTCTAAAGAGTTTTTCATTGTCATGTATGACAACCATAAGTCAACTCTGCTCTGACAGTTTCATAGTTGTCAGGGGCTGGAAGGGACCTTACAGATCTTTAGATGAGGATTTGTGGAACCCAAACTTATGCAAATAAGAATAGTTACAAATTAATTTATTGAATTGTCACAGAATATATTTTAACTCTCAGATCTTTCCTATTTCAAGTTGAATGAAATTTATATAAAAAGCTATTCTTACCAAAAAAAGTTATGAGATTTTGCAATAAAAAATCTGCAATGGTCCCTCATAAAAAGAGTTTGTAAATATTTAAAAATTTAATCCAGTTATTCTGGGTAATACTTCAGTGGGACTCCAAAGAGGTGCTAGGATACAAAGTAATGGATCCTCATGGATTTATAGAAGTTCTGGTGGCCCATTGTATGTAGCTAAAGTTCCATTATTTCTCAGTTATAAACCAATTATTCTCTGGTACCACACTTTGAAACCTCAGAAATCTAGTCATAAGGAATCCGGATTTCAGTTTTCATTGTAGTAGCACATTTCATTGAGTAAAACAAAAAAAAAAGAAAGGGAAGAGTAAAATAGAACCTGTAGAAATTTCTATTTCTAAGTAGTAGGAGAATCATCTTCAGAAAAATACCCAAAATAAATATTTTTCTAGAAAGTAGAAAAAAAAAATTCTGTTCCAATAGTTCTTTCTTTAGTTGGTATGCACTTGCTATAATTTTTGTAGCACAAAATAATTCCATGGTGTAATAATTATTATTTTCTATTTTTAATTCCAACAGTTTTTACTGATTTATTTTTCTGTTTCATGCCTTTGAAGACTGAAAAGATCATAAATAAAATATACATTTTGCTTCAAATGTTATATTGTTCATTTACAGTTACTGACCTGCTGCAAACTTTGAATCACTCAGCTTGAAAGGAAACAAGTAAATTAATGAAGTAAGGAAAATACTGATCTTATATGTGCGTTACATTAGTTCACAGAGGCTGGATCCAGACATACAGGCACATGTGGTTTGCAGAACTGCAAACTTCTTTGCAGTGCCACAAAACACATGCCCAGCACATTAAAACATGCCCTGTGCTGCAAATTTGCAGTGCAGGGCCAAAATTTACTACTGGGAAATCCTGGAAGTAAAAAAAAAAAAGCCAAAAAAAGCAGCGTGGGACATGCTCCAGAAGTATGTGCTGGCAGGCAAGGAGGTTAGGTCCACCCAGGAAATGCTCTGGCTGCTGACCAGACCATTTCCCCTCCTCTAATTGTGCCCTGGCTCCTCTGGCATCCTGGTAGCTTGGAGGACTGGGGGAATGGCAGTTTCCCTGCATCAGGGTATTTTGCCCTACACCAAAGTCCACATGCAAGGGTGTGCACAGCGGCAAAAAGTAATGGCACAAATTTTTGCCGCTACTTCTTTCCCCAATGCAAGCACACACCCCTGCATGTGGGGATGTGCCTAGAGTTACTAAGTAATGTCCTGAAGGTCAGAAAACAAATCATCCAAAATCAGAATAAAACATTTCTGAATCCCAGTCTTCTAACTACTTAAGCCACACTCACTCTCAGGCTGCATGCAGGTGTTACGTTTCTGCTGGGAGAATGACTGTTCTCCCAATACAAACTAGGGTGTACAAGCATTCATTCAATTTCTCCCAGAGAAAACAGATCATCACCTGTCAACCTGGATGAATACCTGCAGGCCAGGGACTGGGAGCACCCCAGTCAGGTGAAGATGTGAAGAGCTAGGGGTGCTTGCAGGCTCAACACCTGTATTGCTCCCTCTCTCAGAAAGATGTCTAGTGGTGAACAGGCATTCAGGGAAATGTCCACCTCTAGAAATGAATGCCTGTTCATGGTCTCAAATATTCATTTACTTGTGAACATTTTCTGTTTGTTACTACATTTACTACATGGTCCCTGTTACTATATCATAGAATGTTCCTGAAAAGTGAGAGTAACTAATGAATGTATTATAATTACTAATTGATGTACACATACATAAAGTGTAATATAAGAATCTAATTTTCAAGTGACATTTTTAAATCTAAAACTCTAAAGGTATTACTTTAATTGAAAGAAAAGAATAAAATGTTTTACTTCAGTGGAAAAATCACAGTGGGGGTATATAATACAAGACCTGTACATATATCATAGCAGAAGCAAGCATTCATTAAATGTTTCAAATTATTTCAGGATTACGTGGTCATACACTGATATATAGCAAGCCTCAGAACCCACCAGAGACTCATTATTTATGTATAATAAAACTATGATAAACATTAAATGATTAAAAACCATCATTTTTAATAATGTTTTAATCAACCACCATAGAAAAGGTTGGTTATGTTTTTTCTCAATACTGATTCAGGAAACATTTTTCACATCAATATATATGGTATGAAATAAACATATATAAATTAGATGCACTCTAAACACTTGTTATTCAACATAAGTGTTTCTGAATCTTCTCTGCCTTCGTTACCAGTTTTTATTCTTCCCTGAAGAAACTTGCACAGGTGAAAACAAGAAATAAATAATGATGTTCTATGATATTCTGGCAAATTAAAATATTTTAAAAATATTAAAACTGTTGTCAGGATCTAATGTTGCTATAACTGTGTTTAATTTTGGAATGTAACCAGACAACTATATATTTTAAAACTGGGAAAATGGATATTGGTAACTGGCTAATGCTAACAGTAAGACAATAATGTGCAGTTCTGGAAATTAAAGCACATTCCAGCAATCCACTAGAACCTGCAAAAATGTGTCTACTTCCATTGAATAAACTTGTTTTCCCATGAATACCAAATACACCAAAACTTGTGTATCTTGGGTGTACATGGGTTTGTACTCCCCTCTCCAGTTGAGGGAATTATTGGCAGGGCAGCGTGCTGCGGAGGGGCACAACAGCCCAGTGGCCAACTGCGTCTCCTATAGAGTCAGGATCAGTCAATCAATTACTTAACTATATACAAATTTATTAATACAACAAAACTATTAAAGGGCAAGTGCATAGATTTTATATATATATATATATATATATGTACAAATTTACAAAACAATAAACCCTATACCATACACACACTCACACACACACACACACACAAAACCAATTATTATTCAAAAAATACAGATGAACAATAGAACAACCCAAAACAAAGGATATTGATTGGGCAACCTTATAACTCTATTAATATACAAACTATTACTTCAACTTATTCACATAAACTATAAAGCTCAGTCTACAAATATAACAAGCAATCCTTAGACTAACTGGGTGCCTTCCAGGGCAGGGGTCCCACTCCCAAGGTACAACTACAGGAAAGGAGGTGGGGGGAAAGAAAAGGAGAGGGAGACCCCAAAGACTCCTAAGCCACCCCTCCATTGTCACCCAGGAGTGGCTCACGTGGTGCCCCTTCACAATTCTGGGGGTCCCGCCCCTGTGGGGACTCTCTCTCCAGGGTAACTTACTACTCCACAGTCCCAGAGGGTTGCCTCCCATTCTCTAGGTCAAGTTCTGTTCCCCACCGGGCTTTCCTGCTGCCTGGCTCTGCCACTGCTGGCCCAGCTTGGGGCCACATGCACTGCTGTGTGTAGCAGGCACTTCACCTTGTGCTAGGAGTTGGAGGCCTGGACAGCTTTGTGCAGCACTGGGGCTCAGCCTGCTCCCAGGCCTACTGTGCAGTGCAGTCTACACTCAGCTGCTGCCCTATACTAGCAGCTGTACACCTGAGCCACCTCAATGGACTCACAGGGTCTCTCACCCTCCATGAAGCGCCTCCTGCACCAAGCTCCTGGCCTTGTAAAGGGGTTGGGGACCTGAGCTGCCCAAGCAGCTCCAAAGATACTGCTCCATGCACTGGCCTGTGCACCATGTCTCTGGCTGTACACCAGAGGTTGCAGACCCAAGCCACCTTATGCAGCTCCCAGGGTCCGGATGCCATGCACCATGCTGCACACTGAGAGCCTAACTGCTGGACCCATCCGCAGCTCCTTGCAGATAGAAGTCTTCAGGGGCACTTCTGGGCTACTGCTTCACCCTGCTGAGCAGCTTTCCTCAGCTCTTCTAAGCCCCGCTCTTCTCTCTTCTCTGTCCCCGATGTATTTCCCTCGTGCTAAGCACGCAGTTCCTTTTATACTCTCCAGGGCTCTGACCCTGAAGTCTTCCAAACCTGACAGTGTTGCAGTCTTCAGTCAGGTCCAGGTGAGCTCCTCTTCCCCTCCCCTCAGGAAAGGGGCCTGACTTCATTTCTCTTGCTGACTCCTGATTGGTGGATGGGCTCCACCAATCAAAACAGCAGAATCTCAAGCCTGGGACTCAACCCAAGCTCTGAAAGGTAAGCCTGCTACACTTGGATTTATTTTTGCAATGTTTGGTTCATTAGGCATTATGCATGGGACTTTCTTTAAATACTATTACTTTGTGTGCTTCCTCAGGCACCATGTTTGCTTTCAGTTTTGTGTCCCTGGAAGAATAATGCGCTTGTACACGTGATGACAGGAGTGTGTCCACTCAACAAAAATTGCCCTTTTGAGTGGCTTACTGGAGACAGACTTTATGCGCAGGTGTGTTTTTCGTGATGTGAGTTGTATTGTTGTAAACTAATCCCCATCCTGATGTAATTTAGTTTGTGATGATGCAACTTGGAACGATGCAACCATTAATCTGTCACATACATAGTAATCACTGCATGACATATGGTGAGCCCCTTTGTCCATCAACTGTTGCTATAATTTGTAGGTATTTGTGTGTAATGAATGTTTTAGGACACCAGGGAGAGCCCCAGTGAACGGGGCTTGATGCTGCTCTGTCCAAACTTTGCCCAGACACAACAGAGTAGGAGCAAGGAGCCCTGGTAAATGCCACTGAATGGCACCAAAATGTGCAATGGTCACTGGTGAAAGCCACTGCCTGGCACCTAAACTTGCAACAGTCACACAGCATAGCTCTTGCAGGCCCAGCAAAAATCCCCAGACTTTGCCCAGGAACAACAATGGGTGGAGGGACCCTTGTTCCCCTCCACCCTGCACCTCTAAAACATCCCTTTTTGGCTGGCTGTGGCATAATTGTCTCCTAACACCCTTAATTTGCCAGGAGAATGGGGCACAACAGGATGGCAGTCCAATGCAATGTCAAGACAAACATGCTGCAGGCTGCTTTCTGCAGGGATGTTGCCAGAGCAGAGCAGCGGGGCACAGTAAATTCACAGTATTCAGAGTAAATTACTGCAGGGGGGTGCCTCATAACTATCCACCCCACTGATCTCTTTGTACTAAATTAGAGCAGGGGGTGCCACACACTGCTGATCCCCACTACAGACTGGTCATGTCTATAGCTCACAGCTATATTAATTCATTAACTTAATTAAATTTAATTTATTAACTTAATTTAATTAATTTTAAGACATATTTATACAGGTTTTTAAAAAAAATGCTTTGAATTTTATTTCACCAATTTTTAACAAAATATTCTTATTTTATTCGTATTATTTTCATTCTTATCCTTATTTTAATTATCTTATTTTTTTCTTTCCCTATTTCTATGTTATCAAGTAAACTTTATTTTGTGTGTAAATCTGCTTTTTTAAATTTCTCTCAAGCAACCACCCCTACAAACAGGGCGCTGAAATTTTCTGATTGCTTATACTAGGCGCACAAATCTGCACCCCTTGAATTTTTTATATATATCTTTACAATGCATATTGGAGAGTCATGGTGTGCTAATTGGAACTCCAATAATGGGCTCCTTGCATTATCTCACGGGGGATCCTAATCCTGAAAGGTGCCTGGAATCCCCACCTCTGCACCCACATTCCTGCACTGTTGGGAGTCACTGCTTTGTTCAGTGTTTCCCTTCCAACCCCAGACACTGTTCGCCATGTCTCTGTTCAGATATTCATTCCCAAGTCCCAGTTTCCTCAGGCTGTCCCCCATGCTCCACCTGCCAAATTCAAATTCACATACCAACCATCCAAGCTCTGCCCCCGAGGCTAACAAGAGACCCTGACCTTCTGACTGGATATACCCCCCAGGAAACAAGAGCAGAGAGCTGCTTCACTATTACCTTCCCCATCTCTAAACAGGAAGCTGAAATTTTCTGAGCGCTTATAATATGCGCATGAATCAGTACCCTGTGAATTTCTTTTTTCTTCACGTGCATGCTGGGCACTGAGTTAATGTGACCAGTGGTAGGTAATGCATTTTAATGTCCTTGCTGCATTTCACACCACATCCACATAAAGCAAAGAAAAACCTGTAGATTTCAGCCCTCTTTGGCTCCCTCCACCACCTTCAACACAGCCTGTCCTTCCTCTCCACACATAAGAGACAATGTACTTATGAGACAGACAGAAGTGTTGCAACCATTTTTTAAATATTATTTATACAAACACTCAATAATAACTGCTGAATGGTTTAGCATTTGGCGCTGATTGTTTGGTAGCCTACGGAAAACTCTCTCCAGCTGCAGTATCAGAATGTGTGCAGCCAGGCACTTCCACACGATAGCTCCCTGAACAATGTTTGCATGCTGATTGTAGGGGCACCACGCCCTTGCCCATGTCTCTGTCTGGCCACTGCCTCCTGCACTTCCATAGATGAGGACACACCTCCCCCCGGTCTCACAAATAGTGTGGAGCACACAGGCTTCCACAATGAATTCCGTAATGTTTTCTGGCTTCACCTTGCATCTGTAGTTCAGTGATTCCCACCATGCTTTCAAATGGCCAAAGGAACATTCAACAGCCATATGGAATTTGCTGAGGTAGTAGCTGAATACTGTCTTTTGCCAGTCAGTAACTTGTCCTCCATATGACTTCATAAGCCAGGCCAGGAGGGGGCAAATCATGTCCACTATGATAAGTGAGGGCATGGCAACACCCCAGATCATGGCATAGCGGTCCCTGGGCAGATATTGTCCTTTCTCCATCATACTAGGCAGCAGTTTGAAAAAGACATACATATTGTGAGTGCTGCCTGCCCATCTTGTATAAATGTTAGTGAAGTATCCTCAGTGACCAACTGTGACCTGGAGGATCACCGAGGCAAATCCCTTCTTATTGGTGAATGACCAGTTCCCCTGGGATGGGGACAGGACTGGGATGTGTGTGCTGTTCAATCCACCCACGCAGTTAGGGAACCCCATGGCCTTGAAGCCTTCAATAACTTCCCTGGGGTTATGGATGCAAATGAAGATGTTCACTGTGATGTCCTGCAGCAGCTGGCATACCTCATATACTGCCACCCTGGCCATGCAGGAAGCCATGTCGAACTGGTTCCTGATGAAGCAGAGGCTGGTGGGGTTGGCCAGTTTCATGATGGCCATGGCCACCCTTTTTTCTGGTGTGATGGGGTGATGTATGACAGTGTTCTGGTGCTCAATGTGTGGCAACAGCAGTGTGACTATGTGAAAAAATGTGTCCCTGCTTGTGTGGAAACTCTCAAGCCACTGCTTATCATCCCAAGTCAACACTTCAATGTGCTCCCACCTCAGAACTACTCACGTGGGCCCAGACCTTGTAATTGTTGCTCTGTAGGTTGATCCACAGAACCCTGTTAGCCTTGAGATCCATGGCTTTCTCTCAGTTCTCCAACTCCAGCTTATGGCCCATTGACTAGTATAGCAAGGCCTGAGAAGTTGCTACCCTGCACTGGTACCTCTGTAGAAGGTCCATCATAGTCTGAACTGAGTTCAGTAACAGTATCTCTGCATTATTGAGTGCCTCTGTTCTCTTCTTGGACAGCTCCAGGGCATTCAACAGTATCTGGTTCTCCTCACAGTTTCCATCAAGATCACCAAAGCCATCTTGTTATGCAGGACACAACGGTTACTGTTTCATTCAGGGCACCACCTGCTTGCACAAAGGGGGTTGAATAGGTAGGGCTGTTGAATAGGGTCATTAGCATTATAACAGACCTGCTCATTACATTCCAGTTCCTACACACCTCAGGTTCCTGTAACCTCCCCTCCTTTAAAAAGGTGAGATGTCCAATGACCTCAGAAACCTGTGATCCATCCTGGGCTTCAGATAATATTGCTTAGCAGAACAATGGATAGACCTATCATGAAGTATACCCCAGCAAGCCTCCACAACCTGGCAGAAGCTGGGGAAGAAATGGATGTGAGGTCTCTGTGCTCTTTTTGAATAGGACCCATTAGCCAGACATCGAGGTGCCAGAACCACAAAGTAATATAATAGTCACAAATGTCTGAAATCTCCATACACCTAGTTTTCGATGACATGCACTCAGCGGAAAAAAGGCAGGCGCTGAGCAGAACCCTGAAATGGCCAAACCTTGAATTAGAGGTTGTTGAAGAGAGACATTACCATTAAAGATGTTAACAGCCCTGCTCTTCACATTTCAGCTCCTACACACCCCAAGTTCCTGTAACTGCACCTACTCTAAAAACTTGGGGTTTTAGGCTTTTGGCAGATTACCCCTAAAATCCATCAAGCACTTAGTAGACAAAAAGGCAGGTGCTGAGCAAAAGACTGAATTGATACACCCTGATTTTTCCCCCCTCAGACCAAAAACTCAAAGGAGCACAGTTGAGTGACTGATAGTTTGGCCAGTGTTGCCAGGGGGAGGGGGTTCTATGCTTGAAGGGACAGCTGTAATTCCTTTCAAGCTGCATCACAATCTGCCAAGCAAAGAATTTTGGATGTGTGCATCAGCGAGCCATTAACAAGTATCCTTCTGGACAATTGGGCATCTGGGGAACAATTTGTGGCAAGCTATGGAAGTCAAAGGTGCTCTGCTAGGAAAGGTCATGTGAGCAGATTTCTCTGAGTGCCAGTACTGAGACACAGTTCACAACTGCAAAGTTACGCATATGTGGAAACTCAGACCTACGTGAAAAGGTTCCATACATAACTGCTCTCAGCCAGGGGCAGAGAGCATCTCACAACTCTGGTCAAAGCATAGTGACCCCTCTCTCAGTTACTTATTTCGGCACTAAAAATATACTTGGGGGAGGTGCCAAAGAAAAAGCCACGTCTGCCAGGCTTTGAGCAGCAGCCAGATACATCCCTAACCCCTGGCCGCAACTAGGCCTGGGAAAAACTGGCAGATTTGATTGATATTTGGGGGACCAAAAGGTTCTAGAGCAACTGGAGAATCTATGTGGCCACTGCCAAGGAAATGAAGGCACATGGCCGCAACCAGGACTGGGCACAATGCCACAGCAAGATGAAGGCCCTGAAATGTGCTTTCTATCAGGACAAGGAACAGACCTCCCGTTCAGGGGCAGTTGATCTGCATTCTTGCAAAGGATGCAAGCGATGCTTGCCTCCAATCTTTCAGGATGACGGGGTGCAAGAGGCCACAGCATCACCTAAGCTGTACACAAACAGTATACAAACTGTCCGGCCACTGGGCAAACAGCCGGCAAACAGCACAAGAATTAGGCACAGCTAATTTAGATGAAGTCTTCCTAAAAGAGTGCTTATCCTATTATTGTGCCTAACCTATACTTGAGGAGACTGGACAGGCACCTGGTTGGGATCGCATGACCCTAGGGTTGGTGACTATTTTCTTGCCTGCCAGGGGCAGGCGGTCGGACTAGATGGCCCACTGAGGTCCATTCTGGCTCTATGAAACTATGAATCTATGAATCCATAATAGTCACATCTTTTAAATTTTATATATATATATATATATATATATATATATATCTCATCAATTGGGATAAAATGTACTAAGTTAAATATATACTTTGATCTCAGTTATATATGTTCATCTCTAGTGCTGTTACTGGAACAGCATGAATGTAAAGGAGGGCAGAATTTGATTCAGTATTAAGTCAAATCCTATTTGCCTTAGTCACATAAGTACTCAGTGGGACTCTCGGGGTTAATGAAAGAAAAAGTATTATTTTTCCAGGTGAAGGCATTTGGATATTACTGGACAATAATTTCAAGCCATTTCTTCATTCTAGACAGATATTGTATAGTTATAATTACCCAAGCCTGCTTCCAGCTTTTATACCAGCTTTTAAATCACCACCTTGGCACCCACCTGGATGGCAGGGGTGGCAAGGGATCCAACTTACGGAGACTTTCCCCAAGCCTGGCTCCCAACCTCTCTGGCTTTTAAATCACCACCTCCATAACCACCACCTCCATCCAGCTGGATGGTATAGGAAGCAAAGAGAAGGTGATGGGGCTGGCAAAGCCTCCTACCCCTTCCCAAAACCAGAGACTGTACAGAGGCAGGGAGTGGTAGCTGCTACTCCCCGCTGCCCCCCAGGCTGGTCAGGGAAGGGAGCAGGAGGGCAAAGCTCGTGCCTGCTTCTCACACTGGAGTTCCCAGTGTGAGGAGCTGTCATGAAGCAGCTGGCAGCTGCTCCTCTCTTCCCTTCCTGGCCTATGGGAGGAGGAGCAGCAGCAGCAGCAGCAGCAGCTTCCCCCTCCACCTTCTCCAGACCTGCGTATTGGGTCTCAGGAATGCACAGGATCCTTTTGTCTGGCTCAATCCCTCCTGGTGATGAACAACACATGTCCCTGGAGGCTGGGGGAGCACGGCGACTGCCTGCAGGCGGTGTCAGCAGCATAGGCATGGTGGTTGTGAGCGGGGACCTCCAGCAGGCAGCAGTGGTGGTGTCAGTAGAAGGGGGAGGGGTGGCGAGCAGCAACTGCTTGCAGGCGCCACAGTAGTGGCAGCGGCAGTCGATCGCAGGGATGCACTGCCAATCTCAGGGGGTGCACCTGCACCTGTGTGCACCGTGTATGGGTCACCAATGCTCCTGGTCCTTGAAAAGAGTTCAGCCAGGGGAAAATTTGCACATTTTCATTCTCCCAAGAGAAACTCTTCCAGGACTGACCTCTCCCTATTTGGAGTTTGCTTATTTTTCTCCTGGAACAACTGTTTTTGGTCTGGGAAAAAGAGCACGAACATTTGTATACTTTTGGTTTCCACCATGAGAATGGTGATTTTCCCAGGAGCAATTGAACATCTGTATGTAACTTTGGTCTTTAAAGTGTCACTCTGGCCTCCCTTCTGCTGGACTTCAGAATAACATGGCTTGCTACCTTTCCCAACAATATAAATAATTTAATTATTGAATTTGATTTGTCAAATCCTTTGAATACTGACAGATACATGTTGAAAGATCAGATATTCTGTTCTTTAAAAATAGCTTTCATTCAAATTTCACTGTCCACAAGAGACTGGGAGTGCAGTGCAGTATTCTGTAAAATACTGAATTTCATTCAACTATTAAGCAAATTTAGGAATGTCAGGTGTTAAATTAATAGGAAATGTGTTTTGAGTATTTTATGTATCTATTCATTTTCTGAAAAGAAACTTGACACTTAATGAATGCTTTATAAGTTCTATTTTTCAGAAAAATAAGTGTTGCTGAGGCTTATATTACTGATGGCATATGTGGAGTTTGCTTTATTTTAGTCTAGCTGAATTACTTCTCTTTTTTATTATTTTGATTAATGTTGATAAAACCGAAAGTAATTAAATACTAAAGAAGGAATAGTTTTAGATAAGCTGATCATTTACTAAAATGAAGCATTTTACTCCTGGACAAATGTTTCAAACATTACAACATGCTGTTAGTAATTAATTCTCTTGTATCCATCCAGGTACTTACAAAGCCCATCAAGGCATAATAATTGATTGACAAAAACATGTCACTAACAGCCGAGTCATACAATAACATTGTAAACAATTAAAAATAGCAAAAATAAACTTTTCTGCAAAACATGTTCTGAACTATACAGAACCTGTAAATAAAGGCTGAGATCAGCTCCCTTTGCTGCCTATATACTCTTCCATATGCTACGTTTAAAAAAGAAACAGTAATTAAACCAAACATTGTGGTTGAACACTCTAAACACAGAAGATCAACAAGGTTTTGGCCCTTCAACAGAAGTAGATCTGACTGCTGAAGGGCTAAAAACTGATCTGCAGATATAACATTCAGGAACACACATTTAATGCTTAGCCAATTATTTAATCTAATATCCTGGGCTGCAATGAAAATGGCAAGTCTGAAGTCATGAAAGCACCCAAAAAACTGACTTGTGAACATAATTGGATAAAAATAACATTTATTTCTATAACTATGCACTAAACATGCAAAAAATGCATTGACAAGACTGTGGGTAATTTCAGTCAATAGGTATGTCTACACATGCTTTAATGACAAGTAACCTTTTTTACTGTGCAATAAGGCACAAAATAGGCCTCTTTGAATTAAGCATCGCTTAAAAACCATGTGCATTTGTTACTATGCATCAAGGCAGCATAATTCGCATTTCTGTAGTACCTCACATTGGAGGTATTAAACTTAAAAAAAAGTGCCTTAACGCACATGTAGACACTCCCAGTCAGTACTGGATAACTGGCAAATTTTACATATTTGTTAAATCAGAATGCACCACAAATTGACAGTGGGGATGGAAAAAGAGAGACTGATAGAGACAGTCAGGCAGGTAACCAGTAGCTTAAAGGAAAGCGAACAGAAACAGGTAGCAGCAGAACATAAATTTAAATACTACCTCTTATTGGTTGCTTATGCATCTGTGCACTTAGAAATCAAGACCTCATACCTTTCCAATATTAGAAAGTCATCATATGCTAATATGTCATAGTTTCATAGTTTCCATACACCTTATTTTACAAATAAATTAAAAGAGTTTGGGTACACAAAATTATCTCAGTAAGTTGGGTGGAGAACTCAAGGATGGAATTCTATTATCTTTTACATGCTTTTTGTGGACATACGGACATTGTCTTTCATCATTGTAAAAAGCGTTATAAAAAGTATCTTTATTCCAGATAAATATGCAAAGAAAAGATGTCTACAATGTTTAAATATTGAAGAAAATAATAATTTTAATCAATAGATTTTAAAAAGTACTTAAAAAAATCATAACTACATAATTAGATTCCCTGTTATTGTAACAATGCAATATTAGAGTCAAAATCCTCCAGCCCAACCAAGATGCAAGACCAGAGAGTATATACAGACAAAGTGACTAATTATTAGTTTATACTCCCTTTACATGTCCCCTCACATCAACCAAAAGACAGAAAGATATTGATGTAGGAATAGCTACAACCACACTGTGCTGCTCAAGGATGCTAGATAGGAACTTTTCCTAGAATTCAAATGTACTGACTTTATGGTCGTAGTGAAACCCTAAGTTTTTTGCAAACATGACTGTTATTTATAGGACACAATTTTCCAACATGTGCACATACAAATTAATCCAATTCTATTCACACGTTTGGCATTGTCATGAAGGTATCATTGCACTCTACCATTTGAAAGACCATTTAATTTTGCTTCATAGATCATTATTCAGATGCTGCACAAAAATAATTAAAGAGTCTAATTGATTTTCAGTCAACAGAGGATAGACCAGATGTTCGGTACTGAGTTAAGGTCATTATCCTTTTGTCAAAAATTACTATGAAGAATGGTAATTTGCTCATAATTGTAATAAAAAAGCTATGAAATTTAATTTAGTGCCCTGGCCTGCTCAACACATGGTTGAACACTTTTTGTACAATTTTTCTTCTCTCAACAAGTCCTCTTATCTAATCAGACATGCCTGCTTCAGCTTAAAATTGGTATCGTGAACTGCCATCAACCTAATAAAAGTAGAAATGAGAGCAATTCATTTTACAACGGACATCCCTGGAAGTAGAGACCGTCCTTAGGATCGATCAGGCCAGATTCTGCAAGGGCCACAGCACATGTGATCAAGTACTGGCACTTACCACCTACAGTGAAAATGTTTTTCAGAAGAACCTGAAGACAGGCATAGTGCTACTGGACCTTACAACTGCCTATGATACAGTATGGCACACTGGCCTAATTCTAAAGCTGCCAAGAGTACTTCCAAACTGGGTCATTACAGTCATTCAAACACTCCTCTGTAACAGATGATTCAGAGTCCACCTTGGGCAGGGGATAAGCACATGGAGGAGACAGGCCATTTAACTGCCACAGGGGTCAGTGCTGGCTCAACTCTGTTCAAATTATACATAAATGATCTACCAACAACCACATCCAGCAAGTTTATCCATGCTGATGATATCTTCTCTGCCACTTAATCTCCATCTTTCCATACTTTGGACCAGACCCTGAATGAATATGTGACAAAGCTGGCAGACTAGTTTATCACTTGGTGGCTCATGCTGAGTCCTGACAAAACTGTATCCAGTGTATTGCATCTCCACAATGCCAGTGCCAAAGAAGAACTTAATATCAATATGGGCAGGAGAGACTAAAGCATGATCCCTGCACAACATACTTGGGGGTGTTTATATAGAACATGGACTTTCCAGGAACATCTAAAAAAACCAGCAGCAAAAGTCAAATCCTGAAACAACTGCTAGCCAAGCGTACTGGATCAACATGGGGAGCTGCAGCCACAACACTCTGGACCTCAGTTCTTGCCTTCTCACACTCAGCATCAAAGTAGCATGCATCTGTCTGACAAAAGTTATCACACACACGTCTTGTTGATACTGAGCTGAATACAACCATGCATATCATATCTCGAACCCTCTGCTCAACTCCACTCCCTTGGCTTCTCATCCTTGCAAATATCGCTCCCACACACATCTGCAACAACTTGTGCTGCACTTTACTAGGGTTGTGCGAAGCTTTAGTCGCTAATTTGATTTGGAGGAGATTTGGCCCAATTCGGCAGCCAAATCTCCAAATCCAAATTGAATCAGGAGGCCCATTAATTTCTCCAATTCAATTCAAAGAGATTTGATGATTTGGCCACAGAGACAGCTTTATATGATTTTTTCTACGTACCTTGAGGTACCAGGCGTGGCTCGTGAACGCTGAGATGGTAGGGCAGATGGAGCGTCCCACAGGAGCATGGGGGGGGATCCTCTCCATGCTTAGCGGCAGACCCAGAAGTGGACCAGAAGAGGTGGATTAATAACTTTGAACTCAGCTACTGAGGAGGCTATTGCTTGCCTTCATGGATTTGAATTCACTAAATAAATATATTTGCTCAAGATCTCCAAGTGGTCTATGTTATAAAGCTAAATAGAAATACTGCTGTTGGCACTTAATGGTTTTGGAATCTATATGGAGAGCTAGATTCTGATCTTAGGCATGCCCATAGAAATCCCACTTCACACATATCTAACGAAAAAGAACTTGTCATAGAGAATGAATATTTTTATTTATTTAAACAAATAATTGGTGTTACTGACAGTGGTTAAATTTGCTATTGCTGTAGTACAAGAACAGCAAATGTATTTATACAGAGATGCGAACAGAAATGCAGTACAAATTATGAAGGTACTATGGAAAGCTACTCCTTAGTAGAAAATGTTTTTTCTTGTTTCGTTTCCTTTTAAATTTTAAGCAAAGGTCCAATAGAGCTTCCACCAAGAATTAGGAGAACCAGTTAATTATTAAATTTCATGCCTTCCCAGACAGTTGGAAAGTCTTAGACGAGGGTCTACCAGGGGAAATATATACACACTGGACTGGATTTCAAGAGACACATGTGCTTGTACATATGCATATATGCACAAACATGAACAAACAGGGTGTCCAGCATATCTATGCAACAGTTTCTTACTATCTATGTGTCATGCCAGAGATAGCAAACCCCACCCTCCCCACCACACTAGGCGCATCTATATGAGACACTAGAAGAGCACTAGAATAACTCTACTGTGCATTAGTGTGTCACAGAGAAAGCCATGCTCATGCTCTAATGCACAGCAAAATTAGTCTATTGCACATTAGTATCACATAAAAAGTGTACACCGGCACTTCTGCGCAGGAGTGCCAATTACAGCACATTAAGTTACTATGTGTTATTACAGTTACTAAAATTAATGCATATGTAGATGTGCCCCACTACCTGTACTCTATAATCATAGCAGCAACATAATAAATAAAGTAACAGGCCCAGATAGACTAGCCTCAGGTTTTGGCAGGAGTCACAAAGTCATGAAGGAGAGGGAAGCTGATCTAAGTTAGGAACAAGCACTGGCAGACTGACTGTCCTGAAACTTAACAGTGAAAATGTTACACACGCCTCACTATTAGAACTACATTGCTGTACTATATTCTACATTCTTATCAGTTTACAGTTTGCACTGCACAAGTTGTAATATGTAAGGTGCAAAGAACTGCACTGTGGGTCTGAGAACAAAACATCCCATATTTCCACAAGCAATTCCTGTCACTGTTCCTAAAGCTGACCATAGCACAACTCTATCCCACCCTTAGTTAGCTCATATTAAATTGAGTCATTTAGATATGATAATTCCCAAACTGCACAGAAGACAGCTGAAAATACTGTATATATCAATCACTGTATCAGATGTACTTCAGTAAAGGTATAAACACACAAATATTCTATCCAATTACTTATTATTTACATTAATTAGGGAAACTGGGGAGCACTTTAGTACAGTTACCAAAGACATCTAAGTAATGTGTTCCAAACATATGAGGTTTGATCAAAAAGTTCTAAGACTTGATGTTCGGGGTATTGTTTATCAGGAATTTGTACTCAGTGGTCAAACAATCAATCAGGCCTTTTATAAAGAGGTTTTGATTCGACTGAGGGATAAAGCTAGAAGAAACCACCGCGAGCTGTGTGAAAATGGTCAATGGTTTCTGCACCATGACAACGCTCCTTCACACACTGCTGTCTCCATTCAAGAATTTTTGGCTGAAAAAAACATTCCTGTGATACCACACCCTCTGTAGTCACCTGACCTTGCCCCATGTGATTTTTTTCTGTTCCCTAAAATAAAAATAAAGCTGAAAAGAAGGAGATTTGACGACATTCCAACCATCCATAAGAATGTGAAAGCAGAACTCAAAAAAATCACAGCTGAAGATTTCCAGCATTGCTTCTGAAAGTGGCAGGAACATTGGGACAAGTGCATATCATCTGGGGGCGATTACTTTGAAGGGGACAGCTCATAAAAATGTTGTTTGTACACTATTCTTTAAAATAAAGGCTAAGTCTCAGAACTTTTTGATCACCCCTCATATGCACTTATATTAGGACTTTCATCCATTATTAATTAGGATATTTTATAAGCCTTGTCTCATACCTGCTTCCTGAGATACAGAGGCTGTGTCTACATGAGACACTGACCGCGTAGTCATGACTATGCAGTTGTTTAGTATAAACAAGTACTAAATGACTGCATAGTAACCAGAGTTATTGCTCAGTTATGCTGAGAAATGGCTTTTTCATGATGCTGACTGTGCAGTAGCTCATGACTGGTCACTTCCTACTACACGACACTACTGCACAGCAGTCACGGACTACCGAGCAGTCAGAGTCGCATGTAGATGCAACCAGAGTTTAAGTGACTTACTCAAGATCACTGGTAAAGTCCTTAGCTCCCCTGCTATTGCCCCCATCTAGAACTGTTTGAGGACACTACATCTCATGCTTGTGTAGACAAAACTCTTGCTGATTTCAATTTAGTTTTGCCTAAATATAAACAGTATAATTGTACCAGAAAAGTAACTCTGATTTTCAAACCTAGTTTCAAAGATACTTTTTTAATTTAGCTATATTTAATATTTATCTCTTTGCGCAATAAATCTAAGATCTTATTTTATTTACATATAAGTCTGTAAACATAACTTTAAATATTAAGAATATTCTCTAAAGCAAAAACTTCAAGAAAGTCAATTCATAGTGCCTAGTGAATTAGAGTTCAATGGGAAAAAAATGACAGTTACTTAATCTAGACTTAACCACATTTTCACAAATACTCAAAATGCTTTGTGGGTTAGTTTCAATTTTGCATTATTATTTTGCCAGTATATGTAAAACTAGAAGTCACTTTCTGACACATCTGAGAGATTTTTAAATATTCTTTTTACTATGCAGGAAATTATCTGCTGCTGAGTAGTAATCAACGGAAAAATCCAACAAAAAAGGGGCTTGAAGACTGGTTCACATCCCCTTTCATAGAATGTAATTCAGGATAAATTTTTCTCACGTAATTTCAATGCTTTCATCCACAATTCATGAATTAAGATGAGAAGTGTGATTAGAGGGTCATAAAGAGTTAACATTGTAATTCTGTAGAAGGAATACTACTAACTGTTGTATCATGTCTTGACTTATTACTAATACAGCACTTTCCTGTATTGTAGGCACCTGGGACTCCTTGTTCCTGACTGTACCACAACGCAAATCTTAATAACCCAGGAGTAATTATAGGCAATATGAAAATTATATGAGTTAAATAAAAAAAACCCTAAGGTTTATGGATCCAGAAAGGTAACAGAGGTGACAGCAGAAGGGCAGAATCTGGGGGGTAGAGGTAACAGGGGGGCAGAGGTAGCAGCAGGGGCAGGCAGAAGGGGCTGGACAGAGGCAGTGAGAGGGCAGGTAGCAGCTGCAATTTCAACTCTGAGTTGGGACCAGTTGGCATAGGCGACTGGTACCTCATGATCCTGGAGGGGCACCAGCAGCCGATCAATGACGGGGGGCATCCCCCAGTAGCCAATCGCCATCCAAACGTGCTGGCAGTAAACCTGGAAGTGCCACCAGCACTTCTGTCAGTGCCCCGACATCTTCAAAAGGGGCATCAGCCATCACCCCCACTCTCCAGCCAGCGAGGGCCCATCTCAGAGGAGGCACATGCCAAGTTGTCTTAGATTCAAGTGAATGCAGTAGATGTATTTAGAATATAAGTAACCAGTTCAGTACCACACATCTCAATCAATCCTTAAATGCTCAGATAGACAATCTCATTACAGATGTTTTAGGAATATAAACTAAATTACATTGGTTCACCCTACAGATGGATAGCTTCTAAGTAGCCAGTAGCTAATACATTTTTCTAGCTTTTGCAATAAATTCTGCTGACCACCGGCCCTATAGTTCTTCAAACTTTTCTTACTATTTTCTCAACCATGGAGCCAACAAATGAACATATTTTCACTAAACATGCTGATGTATCTGACAATAATTGTGATTCTGTCCCAGAGAATTTGCATTAAATTATGTTACCATTGCAATATTAATTCAGTCACTTGCTGACCTTACAAGTGGAGAGGAGATGAAGCTGTGCCCAGAGAATTTAATTTGGAAAGCATGGAGATTATAATTCAGAAGTGATCCCTGCAGCACTAAAGCTGTTCTATTGCTTTTTAGAAGGGCTGAGAAGATTGGCACCATTGTGGGGAATAAAGAATTGTAATGTAACATTTCTATTCCTGTGGTTTTATGTTCATGGCTCATGTGATTAAAAACAAAGTTGGCTTAAAACCAAAAGATGTCACACCTCTTCAGAATTAAGATTTGACAAAGAGATGTAATCTATTATACAATCATTGGAGTTCTTCAAGATTCTTTGGTCTAAACAAATCTCAGTGTAGGTTTAGATACCCCAGGCTTGTGACTCTGAATCTTTTAACCCATAGTGTTTGGTGGAAATCATATGTCTATCCTTCATTTCCTTTCTCCACCCTCGCCAAATGATACAAAAGGCAGCACAATCCCAACTGCAAACTCAGGCCCCGACACATGGTTATTTAATGGTATGATAGGATCTAGTCCCTATTCCCAACAATCATGCTTCCTGCCATACCACACATGCATAGCAGGATGCACAGTTTTGGAATCGGGGATCAGATCTTAATATCACCACTGCTACTTGTTAGTGCAGGGGGAGCCCTGGCTCATGATCACAGCTCCCCCTGTACTAGCAAGTTGAAAACTTGGTGCTCAGTGAACTAGTGCCAATCAGCTGATTGTCAGTTCCAACCTTGGGACTCCACCCAAGTGTTGAACTGGCTCTGGTGTAGTCCCAAGGCTGAGACTGACAATTAACTGATTGTTGGATCCCAGCTCTGGAAGCTTACTAGGGTGAATCCTAGCTCTGGAAGTCTACTGAATGAGCTGGAAGTCATACTAGATGATGAACATAATGATTTAAACTTGGTGAGAAAACTACCATGGTTAGAATATCAATATTGTAAGATATACCTTATTTTGGAAGTATAAAATAGGGGGAAAAGGAGGTGTCACTTCCCTCTATGTCAAAAATATATATGCTTGCTCTAAGGTTCATTAGGAAAGAAACAGCTAATCTGTGGGTTGTATATGGATGAAAATAAAGAAAGAATAGCAGTGTTAATATGAAACATGACCAGGATGTAATCTATTTTTAATTTTGTTTGACCGATAGGGAAAACTAGTTGCAAACATGAAAGCGATTGAAAATGGGAAAGGATCCTGGTAAAATGTAATTCACAATTCTAATAAAGGAAATGATGCATGAAAATAGCAAAACTCTGGACTTCAAACAGGCAGATTTTGACCAAATCATGGATAAAGTTTCCTGGATAGAAAAAATTAAATTTAAAATGGATCAGGAGGGCTGGCAGTTGCTAACAGGCTTAGGAAGCTCAATGACAGGCAACTCCTACACAGGGGAAAAGTAGGAACTTAACTGACACCCAGTTTTCAGCAACCCCCCCCCCCAAAAAAAAAAAAAA
>NW_017728949.1:11490892-11514574 GCF_001723895.1 Crocodylus porosus | reverse complement strand
CAAAAAATAAGAGCAACACGATACTTGGTAAAGAATTGATAATCAAAAGAGAAACGGACAGTCGATGGGAAGAGGGGTGAGTCTCTAAGGAAGTATATCAAGGAACAGCAAAAACATGAAGAAAAGAAACAGAAAGAGACAACTAGCAAGGGATATTAAAGATAACAAGACGGGGTTCTACAAATATGTCCAATAGAAAAGAAAGAACAAGAAGCTCTAGGTCCACTGCTCAGGAGCCAGGGAGAGCTATTAACAGAACATGCAAAGAAGGCAGAGCTGCTCAGAGATCATTTTGCCTCACAGGCAGGCATTCATTTCCAGTGTTAAGCATTTCTGTGACCTGGAGGTCAATCTAGAGGTGGGCAGAAGGCAGGAGGCAAATGCACCTGGATTTGGAGCACTCCCAGCTGATTTGCAGGGCTGGAGGTATTCTCCTACAGAAGGAATTGTCCTAGAGCCCCAGGGCTTGAACCTGCCCTCCCTTTCACAGACATGAGATGACTCAGGTGGGGGGCACTAGCACCCATGGCAGGGTCCCTATAGGGAACCCAAACAGGTCACCACTGGGTGTACTATCAGGGAGCTGGTACCTTGGAGAGAGGGAAAGCAGAGGATTGTGGGATATTAGGTACCCACAGTGCTGGAGAGTAGTGTATTCAAGTTACTGCAGGAGCAGCAAGATCTTCCTGATTTGTCTGTACAAAATAAATACATGGCAACCCAAGAATCCACTAATCCAATGAATATAAAGAAATAAAGGAAAAGGCTGCAGATCATGGTAAGTAAAGAGCATATAAGGAAACTTTTGACAAACTGAAATGAAATTAAGTCACCAAGCCCTGATAAATTTAATCCCAGAGTGCTGAAAGTACTAGCTGAAGAAATCTCAGAGCCTTTGGCAATTTGTATTTGCAAATTCAAGGAAAACAGGCAAAATCTGAGATGATGGGAGAAGGGTTAGTACAATGTTTCTCTTTAGAAAGCGGAAAAAGGGAGGACTGAGGAATTATAGACCAGACAACCTGACTTCAGCTCCTGGGAAATTCCTAGAGCAAATTAGAACAGTCAATTTGTAAGCATGTGGAAGAGGAAAGTATACTTACTAGCAATCAACATGCACTTGTTATGATCAAAGCTTTCAGAGCAATTTGATTTCCGTTAGTTAGTTTGGTGAAAGAGGGGAAAGAAATGTATATCTGGACTTTACCAAGGCTTTGACACACCCCACATGACATTCTCATAAGTAAACTGGAGAAAATATGAGCTGGACAAGTCCTTCTTAGGAGGATTCATAATTGTTTGAATAACCACAAGTTAAGAGCAATTATGAATGGATCAATTTCTGAATGGCAGGAGATCTCGAGTGGTGTTCCATAGGGGTGTGTTCTGGGTCTAGTGCTGTTTAACATTTTTCAATAATGACTAGGATGCAAGAATAAAGAACTTACTGGAAACTTGGTCAGATGACATAAAACTGGAAGGGATGTGCAAACACTTTAGAGGATATGATTAGATTCTAGCCCTCACTCTGGATATCAATTTTAATGAAATCTAGAACACTTTTTTTTGTCAAATTTCAGTTGTAGTCTAAGGTTAATTCTGTTCTTATGGAAAGTTATGTTGAAGAAGAGGCCTAGTCATCAACTTACTTACTCAATGAGCTACTATAATAACCACTAAAAGTTCTGTTTTCTATAAAAAGAGAGAACATGATGGTTATTTCAAAAGGAGGGTCCATTAAAAACACCAGCAATCCATGTATCAAGCAGAAAGAGATTTCTAACTGGAAGAAATGAATGAGTTATTTCCTTTAAAAAATTGGAAACAGATGCTTGCAAAGAAACTGAATGATCACTGAAGTGAGGAGGAAACAGAAATAGCTGTCAATGTTTTTTTTTCCTGAGGACAAATATATGAATCTATTACACTCCTCATAGATGACTCCATCAGAAAAGAAAAGAAAAGAAAAGAAACTCTTTATTTGTACATTTTTTTGTACACTTGGAAAAAGACTTACAATGTACTCAGTGGTCTGTTATGTGCAAAATAAACATTATTATTTGAACTTTATTTGTAAGTACACATGATTCACATGAGCAAATATTGGTACCAAGGAGAGATTAAAAAATTCTAATTCATATATTTTTCACCAATATGCTCTAATTAAAAAATAAAATCAAGCAAAACTTTCTAAAAAGCTGCTAAGAATAATACAACCTATACAACTATTCTCAACTTCAAGAATTCAGTGTGGAGGATGGAAGGATATTGCATAGTTATTTCTTTCTGCCACAGATGGTAAGAAGAGTTTGAGGCTCCTGGCAGACATTAAAGGCATGATGAAATCTGATGCTCAATCCTCAAAATCCCACCTCCTGCCAGCTACAAACCCTCTCCAGGCAGCCCCAGGGTCCAGCACCTCACCAGCCAGACCCCAGCATCTCTCCCCGCCCCCCCACCCCAAGCTGGACCTGGTAGGGGCAGGTGGCTTGCCTCTGCTGGGTCATAGTAAGGCCAGAAGATCAGGACTGGGCTTGGATGGAGTCAACCCTCTGGCCTCTGAGGCTTGGGCACTGCCAGAAGGCACCTGGCCCATGGGTACTTAGCATGTTGCAAGACTTTTTTGGCCCAGGGTCCTAGAGTAAAGGGGTGGGGGTCAGGGCAGGGGGGCATTGAGCAATCCAAGTTGGGGCAAGTAGATGGATGCCCGTGTAAACTTCAGGAGGTTTGTTGTGGCCAGATCCCTCTGTGTAGCGGGTATAGGACAGTGGGAATTTCCTGTCCGGGGCAAAGGGTGTTGTCAGAAGCATGGGGTGTCTGCTGGAATCCACTGGAAAGTCTGAGGTTGTGGGGGTGGCCTGACCAGCAGAGCCCTGGGCACTCTAAAGCAGGAGCTACACCCAGATGAAGTGAGAAAGAGAGGCAGGTGCCAGAACCCGCACCTTCACACAGTCTGCTTTTTCCAACCATCTGCATTTCCAGTCTTCCATCCACCATCTAGCAGCCAGACCTTCATCACTGATGGATGCTGATACCCCTTGTGCACCACTAGTGACCATGAATGACCCCACCTCATCACCCTCCATCAGCCAAACCCAGCCCACAGTTGGAAGTATGGAGAGATCAAAGATCTCATCACCATATGGGGTGAGGAAGAAATCCAGTGCCAGTTCCAGAAAGGGCATCACAACAGAGATGTCTTCAAATGCATTGCACAGCAGATGCAGGCATGAGTCCATAACAGGGACTGGTCACAATGTCACACCAAAAGAAAGGTGATGAGAAATTGGTATCACCATATGGCTGATGCCAACAATAGGTCTGGAGGCTGGAGGGGGTCCATGCCCTTTTGTGAGGAGCTGTCCATGCCCTTTTATGAGAAGAGAACACTACCTCAGCAAGATGCCTGCAGCTCCAGAAGGTCAACATGGAAGATAACACCTAAAACAGTTTGTAGGTTTGGGGAGGTATCAAGAGGAGGAGGAGGTTCCTAGGGAAGCAGGGAGGGGTCCAGAGGCCAGACTGGCAATTAGCCAATAAGGCAGTGACCATGGGCACCTGGTCAGCCTCCCTCATAAAAGTAATAAACATCAAGACATGGTGGGAGACTGAAAGGGTGATTCCCACAGTGTGAGAGCTGTAGGGACTCGAGGGGCTTCATGGACACCCCTGGAGAGGTACCATGCCACACAGTGCCTGCCCACTACAAGGATGGCCCGAGTCCCCATGGGAGCCATGTCCCATGGACCCTGGTTCAGGGGGTGGAGCAAGTGCCCACTGTAGTGCCTGCAAAGGGACCCAAGCCCTACCTCCCTGACAGCTCTGCCCTGCTGCAGGTCCTGCCCACCTACAGCATAGCTGGGATCCAGGTTCACCACTGTGCTGGGTGGAGAGCAGCTACATGGCTCCCGGCCTTAGGCAGGGGAAGGGTCCAGATAGAGGGGCCTCATCATAGCTCCATTAGTGTGTTTGTGTGAGTACCCAGGCAAATGATGAGAGGGTCCAAAATGCTTCTCTTTATATCCCATTTTTACCTTTAAAAGTTGCAACCTCACACAAAGGCTCTGTGTCTCCCTTTTCTGTAGATTTTGCATCCCTGTGCAGAAGGAAAGCCCAAATTGCTCAAGGAGAGGTGGCTGAACAACTTCAGACCATAAGAGAGAGGTGTGTAGGGGCAAGAACAAAGTAAGGAAGAAATATTACAAGCTCTGGCTACAGTCTCTGAGATACAGGCACACCAAGTCCCATGTGGGAGAGCCAGGAGTCCACTGGATCTACCATGGAAATGACTCCCATCACACAGGCTCCCTTTCTGGCCCAGAAACTATCTCCTGCCCCCTCCCACAGTTCTCTGCCAGAAAGTATATCTGGGATCACGTACTTGTCTAAATTCTACCTGGAGAAGTCCCTGGTCTTTGCTCCCGGTCCTTTAAAGTAGGGTTTTAGGTCAAAAGCCTCCTTCCCCATGCCTCCCTGTCAAGGCTTCTTGTTTGTTGAGTTCTTGAGTTCAGCCCCTGCGGCATTCACCCTGACCTTCCCCTCCCCTTCAAGGTATCATGTTTGCTGAGCTCAGCCCATCCTAAGGTGAGGGAGAGGGAGAGAGTCCTAAAGGACTGGAGAAGGCAGGGCTCAGGTGCTTATCAGAGGGCACTACAGTGCTGCCTGTCACATAGCCCTTGCAGCTGGTAAACACCAGGCCCTCCCAGGCCAGACAGAGGATGGGGATGGAGTGGGTGCCATTCATGGCCTCAATGCAGTTGGGGAAATCCATGTGGTGGAAACTGGTAAGTATGTCCTGTGGGTTGACCAGGAGGATTCAGCTGTTGGCCAGGACATCCTGGATGACCAAGCACACCTCCCAGATGACCTCTCTACCTGTGGCCTTACCCATGCTGAACTGGTTGGTGAGACAGCAGTCACTGCTGGGGTAGCCAGCTTCATGATGGCGATAGCAACCCACTTCTCTGGAATGAGGGGGTAGCTGCATGCCAATATTCTGGCATGCAGTGTGGGGGTCAGCTGGGTAATGATGTCCAAGAAGGTGGCCTGGCACATGTGGAAGGTCTGGAGCCACTGTTCATGGTCCCCATTGCTGTTGGTGGTGCAGGCCCAGAACTGGTGCTCAACAAGCTGGACTGGTACCAGAGCACCCCAGTATCCATGGAGTACTGAATGGCCTCATCCTCACTGGCCATGTGAAAGTTGGTAGCCAAGTTTAGGACGCCTGGTGGGCATGGCAATGAGCTAGCATGGTATGGAGACCCGCTTCTGCATTAGGTCCAGATGTGCACATGTAATCTTCTGCAGCCTCCAGAAAAAGGCAAGAGGAGCAACCAGCACAGCAAGACCTGATGCAGCTCCTAGGTCTCCCTGTGTCAGCGTAGGCACAGTACACCATTGTGGGGGTTGATACACAGAGGCACGTATAAGACATGATTGCAGGAGCTCGCACTCACCCTAAGGCTCTCCTGGAAGCTTAGCCCAGAGCCAGATGTGGGGTCTGTAATGATGCAGCAGGAGGTTAGGGGCATGGTGGTCCATGCCCAGCGGCTGATCAGGGGTGGCTTGCCCATTTGGCTTCACTTGAGAGTCTTTGGCAGCCTGGGCAGCCCACAGAACATGCGGGGAGGCATGGGAAAGCAACTCCTACCCACTGTTTCACAGTTGGTAGGGTTGGAAGTGACTTGAGCAGATCAAGTCCGACACTGGCCTCAGGCAGTATGGCCATGCTCCCCCCTACACCTGCCCCACTGATGGGATAATGTCTGTTATGTTCACTGTGAACCTAACCTAGAGTACTGTTAGTACAGTGCAATACTTAGAGCACTTCTGCCCCTTGGGCTTCTTTAACTTCTGTACTTAGCCTTTAATGTTCATACCACATAGGTATCATAACTGTATTTAAGTGCCATAATGCCACTTAACACTGCTTGAAAACTGTCACTTGAGTGCATAAAGGGTAATATATTTTAGCCCTTAATCCCAAGATCCATTTTCATCATCCACTAAATGAAACAGAATTCTACCAATTGTGATCTAATATATTACAGACAATTCAGAGTTGCTAACTTTATAAACTAAACATTAAATAGTATATAGAAATTTTGCTTGCAATCAGATTTTACACTAAATACCCTGGAAAATAAAAGTTCATATATGAAAGGGTTTTTTATTTGTGTTTGCTCTTCCTTGGAACACCATGAAATGATCATAGGAATAATTTAGCTACTTTGCAATATATCTATGCATTATAACAGTGTAAGGTCTGAGAAAGTCCATTTGCATTGAGAATTACACTATCATCCTCATGTTCATGTTTTTATAATTTTAAGAAAAGCTTTCCTTGGGGATGAAGGTTTTTTTCTTTCTTCTAAGGAAAAAAACAAGAGTTTTTTTAGAAATTTATAGAAAATCTATCCAATCATTTCAAGTCATAAGGGTCTGAAAAAAACTCCAATGTTTTACATTTTAAATCACAAACAATTAATAATACACCACCCCCATAAGTCCTAGCATTTAATTTACAAACGTACACAGTTCTTTCTTATTACTAAGATACAGGAACAACAGTAAACAAATGAGCTGGTGTCTTGAGAATTTAGTCTCACAAGATTTTTTTTCTTTATGTACAGGAGATAATCTGGCACTAGGATGCTCATTCCTCATTGCCTTATATCACATAATTCTCAATATGAGTCATCAGTAGGTTTTTTTGCACCCATATCCTCCCTCCTCAAAACTTCCTTAAGATTTCTAGTGCAATGACTCTCAGCCCCAGTGCTACGGTATTGCAGGTGGGAACGGGTCACTACAAGAAACACAGGATTGGCCAGCTTGCTGTTTAACTCTTACCAAATAAAACAAAGACCAGCCTTGCACACTGGGTGTGGGGCACTCCTCAGCTCTAGTGTACCCATCTCTACAATCTGGTTTGAGTAAATAATAAAATAATTAATTAATGACACACAACATGGTAGGGGTATCGTAACAACAAAAGTGTATTGAATAACAACAATATAATATTCAATAATAATCATAACTATATACAATTACCAATCATATACTATTAACACTATCCCCAGTTACCCTAAGCAGGGGGTGCAAGAGAGCAATGATGGGCTCTCCCCCTGTAGCTGCAGCAGCTGAAGGCAGCACCATTCCCTTCAACAAAGAGATATTGGTCCCCTGGACCCTCACTCCACACACTAGGCCAAATGCCCAACGATTCCCTGCCATTCACTCTGCAGATTTATGAGGCACACACATACACTGGACCCTGCCAACTATTGGCCACTCCATGCCCTCCAGACTCAATGTTCCAGGAACACACTTCTCACCAATCCATTCGATCTATAGGGAACAACCCCAACCCGAGGTTGGGATCCCACTCAAGTCAAGGAACACATCCACATCCACATCCACAATACATTCTGCAGGGAACAAAGTATTGCGCATGGGTCCTCACTCACTCCCGCAGACAGCCATCCACAACTGCAAGGAATAGAGAGCAGACAGTAATCTCCCCCTTTTATGCAGACAACTCACTGACATTGGTCAGTAAATAAAACAGCCAATCCAATGCACACACGACTAGTCCTTTTCCTCTCATATACATGGCACTCAACCAATCAAGTCACTGCCCAATCAGCCCCAAAGCTTTCCTTAGAGGGGCAAATGTACCTTTTTGGTGCCAAATATCACCCTCAACTGAGCATGCTTAGATCTGGAAAGTGGGTCATAAGGTAATCAGAGTTCAGATGGTCAACGTGCCCAGAACCTTCTGAATTCACCTCACTATAGGCATGTGCTAACTTAGGCACTTCACTTAACTCAAGTAAAACACCAGTCAGGCCAGGGGACATTATGGCTTCTTAGCCAGCAGCGGTACACTAGGATACCTTGACAGCCTTTCAGGAGTGACAAACCCCAAAATTTCAAATAGGAATTCACAGTATTAAATACATTCTGACTTGCTGTGGTCTTTCTGAGTTTTCTGCAGCAGAAAAATTCCTCTATTATTTTCTGTAGTCAAAAAATGAGTGAAAACTCAGACCTGGCACTTTCCAAAGAATGCCTCAAGTCTAACAACGAGTGCCTTGAATCTAAAAAGTTTGAGAACCACTGATCCAGTGTCAACAGAAGTAAAACATATCATTTAAGAAACAATATCCAATTGGTCTTTCCACCATACAAATATGACAAACCAAAAATTCCTTTTTATGCTTGTGAGCAAAGCAATTGCCTGTGTATACTGTAGCAGTAACCAGAACAAACCATACCAAACCATACCAACTAAACTCCACTACTTAAACTATCCTTTCTTTGCTAGTTATTTTGTTAGCTACACATGAGCTCTCATCTCCTATGTCACAGCTCTGCAGACTGTTTTTAGCCTCTTTTTAAAATCCTAGATCCATCCATGGAGTCCAATACTCAGCAGCAGCTACAGTTTCAGCTTTTGGCTAAGAAGCCAAGACCTGCTGACAAGTGAAAGATTTAAAACTACGGCTTTTTGCCTGAATAGTAAAGGGAGGCTAAATGAATTAAAGATTAGCCCCTGTCCTGCTCCTGTGGTCATAACTGGAAAATATTTTCTTGATTCTGACTTCTCAAAAATGAGGTGCGTGTCTTATTTGGAAGCATCTAATTTGGGTATGTGACAAAACACATATATATTGGGTCGCCTGGGCTCAGATGTTAACAAGAACATTTTTTATGTGCATGAGCAAAATATCCCCAGGGATATATCAAAGACTTGCCAGAACTGTACTAGTTTCTGACAGATAATCAACTTATTTTGACTGAAATGTAATGAAGATTCCCTACTGTAATTGGATCATCCCTATTTGAAGAGGGAAAACAAACTTGAATAAATTGTATCATATTTTCTTTACATTTAATAGGAGCTTTCTTTCTTAGGATATGAAGATGCTGAGATTCTTCCCTCCCAGTTGCTCCTTCTGACATAGTTTTTCTGACCCCACTGTCCTCAACAGGGATTACACAGATTTAATACATTAGGGCTAAGTACAGATAGTTAAAATGCCCAAGGCTGAATAGATTCAGTCTTTGCAGGTTAGTTTAAACTGCGGAGATTAAATTGAAACAGAAGTGAACAGACATTTACTTTTGATTCAGGAAAGGCAGCCACATGTCTGCAGTGGCTCAGGCCAGACATGACTGGGCACTAGTACAAGCACAGCTCTGTGGTACATAGCCAGTATGGGCTGTGTGTTCACTTCTTCCTGCTTCCCCCAAGGTCTCTGGGATTTATAATCCAAAATCACAACAGCAGGACTCTGTAGGGTTGCTTATCACTTCTTCTTCCTGCTTCCAGGTGCCTCTGGGATTTGTAGTCCACAGTAGGAGCCAGCAGTAAATTTGAGCAGGGGAAGGGGTGTTTAAGACCCCACCCTGGCCCTAGACCCCAGCCACGGTTTGCCTGGGGGGGCAGTTCCGTCCCACGCCCCTAAGACTGGGCTGCATCCCCAGCCCAGCTTGCCCCCACCATAGGGTGGCCATTATAAAGGACAGTCTGGTTTTCCTCTGGCCTCTATTGATTAAAACTGGACACCTTTATGTCCTCTATTTTTCTCTTCAAGAAAAAAATGTTATTCAAGAGAAAAATAAAGGACATAAAGGCGCCTGGTTTCATATCAATAGAGGACAGAGTAGCAGAAAACTGGAATGTCCTCTATGGTGCCCATCCTATCCTACCCCCTTGTCAACCAGCCCTCGCTGCTCTAGCTACAGAGCAGAGGGGCAGATCCAGCCCTGCTCTCTCTAGCAGACAGCACAGCCCAACCCAGGACTGCAAAACATGCTGGGATGATGGGGGACTGTGATTTAACTTGAAGCATGTTGGGGTGTGGTTCAGAAGTTCCATAAACTGGTTAGACCCAAATCAGTTAAGTCTGATACTACGTTCAACCAGGTTTATCTTAAACCAGTTTCAGCCATTTTGAAACTGGTTTATGGTCACTGAGGTTCTGGTCAGTTTACAGATTTAAATCAGTTTCTGATCTGGTTCATGTGTAACTTCTGTCCCTAGCCAATGAGTGCATCTACATGTGAAATTAGTGCACATGAAAAAGCTCCAGAGTACTGCTCCAGAGTTTTTCCTCTTGGTGTGTTGTTTGAATGTATGCCTAGGAGGAATTCATTCTGGAACAATCAGCTCTGGAGCATATTCATGTGCAGCACGTGGAGCCCCATTGGAGCAGCCACAGGTGGAAGAGGGGTCTAGGGGTCTTCCTGCCAGCCCAGGGTTGCTCTGACCAAGCTCAATGTGCTGCAGAGGGGCTGGTTGCAGCAGGAGGGTGCTTCAGCATGGGTTTAGCCAGGAGGCAGCCCCGGCACTGAAGTACCCTCATGCCCCAGCCAGCCAAGTCTGTGTCCACATGTGTGCTGCTGCTCATGAAAAAAAACCTCTGCAGCGGGGTAGTACTTGTATTTACAAGAATTACCCTGCTGTGGAGTTTATTTGTTGTGTGCGCACTAATAGGGTTGCAATGTAGACACTGAAACATTTACTAATTAGTCAGCTCTGCAGTAAACGTCTCATGTATACGCACCCAATGTATACCAATAACTAGAACTTAACAATTCTGTTACTGATGTATTGAAGAGACAGCAATGAAGGCCAATAACATTTTAAAGGAATTGGGGCACATTAAAAAACATTCTGTATGCACCTGGAATTTACTTTTTCGTTCTAAGGAATTCTTAGCTTACATCCAAAACCTGTCATTTCAATGCATGTTTCATAAGCCACACTCTAGTTTTCCTAGCCTTAAGTTACCTTTATCCCCATTTCACTGATACTGGGACACATCTTAATTACTGAACAGTTCAATTTAACCTTAGTTTTCAAGACAACCAAGTATATTCACAGACACTTGGGTTAAGTCAAAAGTAGAAAATATCCACACGTTTAGCATATGGAAAATACACTACTTTGAAGAAAGGGTATTTATTCTAAAATCAGTAAATACATACATTCAATCAGCCACTGAATGCTATTAGAGGGAACATTCGCCTTTCTAAATGAGTTATTCTTTATGATGTTTCCCTCTCAGGCTCAGAGCAAGCAAAAGAAACTGAAACCATACACAAATGAGGAAGAAAAATACTGCTTATGAAGGGTTCAATGTAGACACTTTTGTAGAAGTGTCTTTTTTAAGGCAAAGGAATGAAATACTCTGGCACAGCACCTAAACAGGTTTAATTTAAGCACAAGACTGGCAGAATGCCATTTAAAGGTTTAATAATCATATTTCTCTAGCCACAAAATAGGACAGTCTGTTCCTCCCACACTCTCCAGCACACTCAGTTGTCTCCAAGCTTTGGTCTCAGCTGGGTACACCATAGTGGAAACAAGGGAACAAAACATTCATTTGAACATACCAATGGGATGAAACAGAACTATTCTGGCAAAAACGGGATATATGATCACCCTACATAAAGGCTTTATAGTCTGGACAGCACTATTCATTCTTGGTCACTTTGTAAAACATCATTTTGAGGGAATGGCAGAGCACCCTGCTAGTTGCAGTGAGCATTCTCTCCTTTTACAATTTAGGAAGAAGATGAATCACTCATGTTGGGTCCAGTCTTTCCAGTTTATAAAACCCAAAAGTCTATTAATTGGATCAGATCCTTATATGGCATTTGCTGTCACTATTCCATAGAATTCAATTTTTTCTCTTTTGAATCAATTCAGCCTTAGACTTTTAGACTGTCTGTACTTAGTCCTTGAGACCAAGGGCACCTATACACAAATGTGAAGGCTGAGCCAATGTGCTGGAATTCCAGTGTGTCAGAGCAAAGTTGATTAATTGAGTCTGCTGGAGCCTCCTGTGCCTCATGTATCAGTATCCCCTCACTTAAAAATGGTGGCGAGGTGCTTGAACTACACCTCATAGAATGAGCTTTTGTTCAAACACCTCTGCCAGCATTTTTAAGCATAGGGAGGCTGATATATGAGATGCAGCAGTGCTTTAATTAGTGCAGCTCTTGGAGCTGATATAATTAAAATGGCCCCCTCCCCAACCCCAGAGCACATACAAAAACACTAGTGGGAGGGGTGGGATGGATTTTAAAAGTTTTAGCGTGTAATTTGGGCAGTTTGTTGTTTCTTATCTTGTGATTCATTTGTCCATTGTTATTAGATGATCTAAGCCTTTCTGGAGGGGGTATAAATCTAAATAGCAACAAAAGAAGGAGAAGAGGAGGAAGAGGTGGAGGAAACATTCTACTGCCAAGCTTCATGTTGGATTAAGTTCCCTTTGAACATAGCTGAAAAAAATATATTGCAAAGAAGAATATTTACCTTTGTGTACAGTAACACAGTATCAAAAAATAAGGATTCAATGAGAAAAACTTGAGGCTCATACCTCTCCACCCATTCTTAGTGGATGCATCTACACAAGATGCTACTGCACAATCATTACTATGCATTTATTTAGTACTTGTATTAACAAGTACTAAATAAATTAGCAGTAACTACAGTTACTGCCCAGTAGCACAGATGAACGTCTTGAAAGTGATGCTACCGTATAGTAGCCTAATAATTCTGTGCAGCAGCATATTAGCACCATCTGTGCTGTGATGCACTACTGCGCAGTGCTTTTCCCCTACTGCACAGTTAGTGTCTTGTGTAGACGTGTCCACTGACTCCCAAACCAACTTCAGATCAGCATAACCAACATTAAACTTACTAGTAGTAAGACAGTATTCATATTTTAACTTTGCACTCAAAATAGTAATAGATTATCTCTAGTAGTAAACATGCTATACAACTGACTTTGCTCTTTGCTCAGTGGTCTTGAGACACTCAACTACTGACAGAGTTTTTATCTAACAGTAATGACTTTGACAGGGTTAGAAAGGATTAATATACCTCTTTCTGAGGCATGTTTCATTCTATAAACATGTCCTCTTCTTTCTCCCTTAATTAGTATATTTTTTATCAGAACACGTATTTCTTTGGATTTAAAAAAAATCATACATGAGTAAGTACATTCAATGAACCAATATAGAATATTCAAAAATAGAACTATTATCCTTGATGTGACCTTAACAGATGTGCTTCAGTTATTACTCCCATAAGGTTTTGAATGTAAAGCATAGTTTGGCTCATTTTCATCATTCGCCTTTCACATAAGCCAAAGTGGTGGTCAGCTCTTTTAGACCCACAAAGGGCTTGTTTTTATGACTTTTATGCACTACAGTTCATACTACTGGATACAGGCTCATGGAAAAAACTGTCTGAACTGTAATTTTCCTCCTAAATTTAACATCCAGCAGGCCAGTATTACAATCATTAACAGCTACGATTAGGAGGCACTGCAGTGGCAAACTACATGATATCACAGGCAAATTTTTAGTACATGTGTCTCGTTAAATACAGCTCTGTACTGCACTTCATTTATACTGAACAAATCTTTCTTCTCTGGCTCATTGCTATCAGAAGACTGTCAAAGGCTAGCAGCTTGAAGAATGAGTTATCTTTGGCTTATTTTTTGTTTCTTTAACAAAATACTATAGTGAGGTAGTTCTAATTCTTTTTTAATTCAGGGCAAAAATAACATCATATTTCCCCACTAAGAAACAAAATGTGTGAAGAGAATTATCTTTGGTTAGTTAAATACTAGTAGTGCATACATACACATGTTATTTTGGGGTCAGCTTTAAAAAAAATCTAGGAGAAAAAGTCAAGTTTTTATTATGACTGTTACTTCTTGTTCAGCATAGATTGCTTCTGCTAGTTTGACTTTCTTGCATAATTTTTTTGTAACTATTACATGACTACAGAGCAGCAGTGGGCAATTATGTCATGAATTGTGTTTGTGTAGCGTATATAGAGGCAATTGCATAATAACTCAAAATACATTCTTAGTCTTGTATATTGTAGGGGGGGTGTGAATGGTGGGGTGTGGCTGAGTGTTAATGGTGAGGTGTAAGTGTGGGTGGGTGTGGTGGGGGATGTGTGGGGGTGTATGGTGGGATGTGGGGGTGTGTGGAGGGTGTGGGGCTGTGGGTGTATGGTGAGGGTAGTAGAGTGTGGGGTGGGTGTGGTGAGGCTTGTGAGGGAGTGTTACTGTGTGGGGGGTGTAGCATAAGTTGGTGGTTGTGTATATATATGTAGGGGGGTTGTGGGGGAAGGGTACGGGTGTGTGGGGTTTGTGGAGTGTCAGAGAGGGTGAGGAGTTGCAGGGACTTTCCCCGCACTTCCCCCATGATGTCACAGCCAGCGGAAACTCAGGGCACAGGTGCCAGTGGGGCATGTTTCCGGCCAGCGCTGCACGTTGCAGTGAGAGGCACAAACTCCACCCGGCCATTTGTATCACCAGTGCTCCCTGCCATGCACGTGCAGCCCCCACACTGGACAGGTACAGGAAGAAAGCCCCGCATAATGGAGCTGGCTGCCTTCCCCACCAGGGCTGCGTGGCAGGGGAGGGAAGCCCCAGGTGCCTTCCCCTGTGGAGCAGGGTAGGTACCTAGCTCTAGCACGCTGCCGCAAGCCTTGGATCCCACCCAGCTGTGGCCCCGCCCCCCACTGCTTCCCTACCTGCTGCCTGGAGCCAGCAGGAGACCGATGAAGTGGAGTAGGTGCCTGGGGGCTGCAGTAGCCACAGCAGAAGCCCCATGTGGAAGCTACACACTGGCTGGGCCAGGCCCTTCTGCCCACAAGTGTGGGAGTAAGGTGCAATAGGGTATGTTTGGGGCTGTATGTACACATGGGTGCCTTGCTCCCACCCTCATGGGCAGAAGGGCTGGGTGGGGCACAATTTGTTGGTGGGTGCCGCGGGCTAGAGGAAATGCTTGGCATTCTGGATTCGGCCTGTGGGTCATATTTTGTCTGCCCCTGCTACAGAGTAAGGGAGACAGACAAGCATATGCAAAAATGAAATGCAAATATATATATTCATGTGACAGAACAGTGCAAATTTCAAAGTTTTGATTCCTGAAGCAGCTATAAGGTGGACTTCTTGTGTATGAATACAATATGGCATTATTCAACATGTTAACTTCAGCCCCTTATTACTTCAGTATAGGATGATTAACATACAAACTTATTCACACTGAGATTCAGTGACTTTGGGGAATTAACTTCCACATATATAACACTTATCAATTGCTTTTAGGGCTCATGACGCCATAGCCAATAATGCTTCATTAATGGAACAGCAAAGAGCTTGAAAGGGATTAAAACAAAGTAAGGAAGGGGGCAAACATTCAAAAATTGAGAAATTGCACATTAAAGATCTTACCACAAAGCAGAATTCATCATGACAAACTAGTTTTGGCCAAAGAGCAAGAATTTATTTCAGGAATAAATAAGGAATTGTTATGGTTGTTTGGGACGTCTCATTTATCTGAATTTGGCAACTTTTCCCTTTGTTTTACTTTTAAAAATTGTTAGTAAGCCAAAGGAAATTAATTGCTTAATGTAATAAAGTCAATACATTAAGACAATTAATTACATGCAATGAAAATGAATATGGATGAATTATAAATTGATGTGTATAAATTCTATCAACAAATACATATCACCCTTAATGCATAGCCTTTCATTCTTTCTTTCTCCTGCCTCCCTGAGACCGTTAGTATTAGTTAAGTAAACAAATCTAGTCATGACTCTGAACTACAGAATCTTTGATTCTGTCATTTGAAGACTAACCTTAAATTTAGTAATGTACTCCCAAAGGTCTTCTGTTGTATGGGTATGCTATGGAACAAGGACATGCCACTTGGCATATCTGTTCTGCACTTTTGTAAGAACTTGTTTGGGAGGTAAGAAACCTAATTAATGGGCCATAGTTCTCAAAGGAGCCAGGATGATGTGGCCCGTCATCACAGGGAAATAATCGACCTCCATTCCCAATGTATGTATATTGTGCAAAGCATACCACCTAACCATGGGTGACTGGTGCCTTAGTCAGGGGGTGAATGTGAAGCAGCGCAGCCCCTTTTGCTGGCAGCCCTGCTCCCTGGCCAACGCTTGCCGGGGGTGGGGCACTTGTGCTCCCACCTGCTCCCCTGCCTGTTGCCTAAATACGGAGTTTGGCCTGACAGATGGTGCACCACTGCTCTCAGGGGGTCTGTGCACTGCCTATGCCTTGCCACTGCACCTAGCCCGGAACCTTTTATGTTCCCTGTTGAAGTACCAATAAGATGCAGTCAACAGTGCTCTTCCCTCAGCCGCCTGCCCCTATTTGGCAAGATGGCCCATGGATATACTCTGTATACAATATCATTTAATTTCCCTCAGATGACATTACTCCAAAGCATAAGGCAGGATTTTACCCTTACTATAGCTTTTTTGTTACTTTGCCATCATTATTAACAATTATAAAGAATAATCAACTGTAACGTCACATTCCCAAGTGGTCTGGGATTTAACCAAGTACTATGTAGATATTGTTACCTAGGAACAAGAGATGCTATGGAAGACTTGTACTGCACAATAAAAAAAAAAGACATTTTAGGTGTTCTACATTAAGTTATTTAATTCACTTATTTTTTTAATTTAATATCCCTGAATCACAATTGCTTTGGGGCCTGTGCTTGCAACTCCATTAATGTTTTTTATTTCATTCAGTTTGTAGAATTGAACTCCATTGTGCTAATGGGATAGCTGCAATTATTTATTTTGTGTATTTCCTGTTGTCTGGGGTTATGATGACATACAGAAAATGTCAGAGTGTTGGAATAAAAGACTGAAAATGAAAAAAGAGAAATAAGCAGGGAAGGTAATTTCATAATTCTTCAAAGAAGTTTTGCCTATTGGGTGAGCAGACGGGCATTAAAATTTTAGTTATAAAGATGACACTTATGAAAGCTTGTCTTCATTTATTTTCAACAAAAAAAATTGATTTTAAATGTAATTGTTTTATTCCAGTTCCCTTTTAGATTTCCTTATGTATGCATTCAACCAGCAATATACTCATTATATGCATCTTTTAAAAAGGAAAAAGGATTTGTGAGGTAATGGAAACATGTTTAGGATTGACAAAACAGCAAATTTTTTTTTATAGGCATCAAAGATAAGTTATATTATTTTAACATTTACTATTCAATTTTTATATTGTGGTGTTACTTAGCCCTGTGCGAATAGGTAAGTATTTAATTCAGATTCAGATTCAGCCAATTCAGAGATTCAGACCACTATCCTGAATTGATTCAGCTGAATCAGCTTCAGAAGATTCGGCACTGATTCAAAGAGATTTGGTGATTCAGATCAGCTGGGGAGAGGCAGGCACAGCCAGGCAGTTCCAGGTCCTCTCATGGCTCCTCCAGCTGTACCTGTCTCTCCCCAGGTTGGGGGAGCTATGGGAGAAGCCCCCATGGCTGCCCTGCCTGGCCTCATCCCCCACCCAGCCCCAGCGTAGTCATGGCACTTTAAAAAAAAAAATTAAAAGTGGGGATTTCTCCCCTCCCCTGCTTGGCACCCATGTGGCAGCTGCCCCATGGCACGGGTGCAGCACAGCTCAATGAGGCATTGCGCACTGCCTGGGAGCTGGGGCTGAGCAGTGCCTGATTGCAGTACGGCTGACTGGTAGAGTTACCCCAGCTCCCAGACAGTGCGTGGCACCCTGCTGGGCCACGCTGCACCTGCGTGATGTGACAGCTAGCACACAGATGCCAGGCTGGGGGGCAATCTCCACTGTCCCCCACTGACCCACACTGCATGGCAATGCTTTGACACAAGCCCCCAGAGGCCCCAGTTGCCACTCCTGCAGCTGGTGACTGTGGAACTTTGGGGGGAAAAAAAAAAGCTGTGCACTCACCGGATGCAGGAACAGTAATTGGGGCCTCTGGGCACTTGTGGCAGAGCCCCCACATGCAGCACAGGGCAGTGGTGGGCAACAGGGACCACACCCCTGCCCGGCACCCACATGGCAACTGCCCCATGGCGTGAGTGCAGTGTGGCTCAGCAGGACGCTGTGCACTGCCTGAGTAGTGCCAGGCTCCAGCTGACACGTGGAGCCTCCCTAGCTCCTGGACAGTACCGAGTGCACTGCCAAACCACGCTTTACCTGCGCCATGCAGCAGCTGCCACGAGGGTGCCAAGTGTGGGGGGCCACCCCTGCTGGCTATGCCCTGCTGCCACTTGCCCCCTTCTGCCTTGAATGAGCTGTGCCCACATCCCCCCCCAGCCCACCTAGGCAAGCAGCAGCAGGGCAGAGCCCCCACTCCCAGTGCAGCTATGCCCGTATCCCATGCCCCCTGCCCCACTCCCTAAGTAACGCACCCCCCTACCCCCCTGCTCCAGCTGGGCAGCATGTCCCAGCACCAATCCCTCCCTCCCCCACACTGCTTCCCTCTCCGCTCCCTCAACCCCAACAGACTTACCAGCTGGAGGAGGCTGTCAGCTGCCTGTTTCATCTATGGCCAAATCTCCAAATTGGCCGAATCTTTTCCAAAGCTTTTCCAAATCCATTTGGATGCTTTGAAACAATTTGGAGCTTTTACTTGGTCTCCCAATTCAATTCGGATTCAAAGATTCAGTCCCTGAATTGGGCCAAATCTCCTCTGAATTGAATCAGCTACTGAAGCTTCGCACAGTCCTAGTATTACTTAACACTCGTAAACAGAATTAAAGAAGAATATCAAATGTAATGTCACATTACTATGTGCTGTGAAACTTTCTAATTGTGTTCCATAATGACCTTTCTAAAAGTAAATAGAAAATAACTAGGAAACATGAATGACAAAAAATAAAAAATGTTTTCAGTTATGCAGTGAACAGCATCTGACTACATGAGATGCAGTCCTTGATGAAGAAAAAATCCTGTTTAAGTCACTGAAAAAAATGAACTGACATGTGTGCATTGTAGTCTCTGGACTGAACTTTTTGGGGGTTGGGGGGTGAGGGGGGAGAAGGTTAATGTGCCTTTAGTAGCAATGTTCCAGGAAGCAGCTCCAAAATACAAACAGACTACCTTAAAGAACTGATAAAGAGGGTTGCCTGAGATTTATATGCAGTGGGTGCATCTATACATGCACTTTGCTATGCAGTTGACTAATTAGCTCCATAGTAAAGTGTCACTGTCTAAACATGAGCCCCTGTTAGGGCACAATAAATTAATTACCTTTGCTGTAGGACAGTGCTGTCTAAGACAAGTACTATCTCCTGGTAGTGTTATTTAGTGAACCAACACACATGTGTAGACAGTGGCTGGCTGGGGCATGAGGGTGCTACAGTGCAGGGGCCTCTACAGCATGATGAGCCAGGGCAGAGCAGCTCTGGGTTGGTAGGCTGATCCCCCATGTCCCCTGCCAGCTGGGGCTGTTGTACCCTGGCTCAATGTGCAATGGTCCTGGGTGCATGTCTAATTGCACATGTAGATCCACCCAGTGACCTTAAGAGACATATCTATATACAGTCCAAATGCAATACTTTAAACAGAAATCCAACTTTAAAAATAGACAGACAGACAGACAGACAGACAGACAGAAAACAGGAATTCCTAAGCCAAGCCAAAGGAGATATTTACTCATGAGAAAAAGAATCCTCCTAAAAGAATCAATTTACTCCTAAAAGATTCAATAGTACAGAAAAAATAAAAACTGAAAGAAAGGTCACTGAGGCTGCTGACAGACATGGAACAAAAAACAACTCCCTCCCCACCCCCCAAAAAAAAATTGCTTTACCAGAAGAGGTAGTTTGTTAGTTTGACCTGGTTCCATAGAGTCTGTACATCAGGCTTCAATGGCTATTATTTTATCTAGTAGCTGATTCAATCAGCTATTAGATAAAAGCACCAAAAAAATGCCCCACTGAAGCACCCAATCTATACAAATGTTGGGCAACCCAGCTCCAGGTAATGCAATGCCTGCTCTGGGCATGTGCTGGGATTGGCACAAGGATGTGTAGAGTTTAAAGTAAAGCGCCATTTTGCTTTTTTTGTGTGTCTGTAAGCAGCCTAAAATGTGAAAGATTTCTAAATTGAAATATGCAGGGCTGAATTCCAAGTCCCATGGTGGTGGGGAGAGGGGTAGTCTATCAGAATAAAGGAGCAGAGAGTAAACTTAACTACATATGTTCAAATACATATTTGAATTAAGCAATCAAAATATATTGGCTTAAAAATACCAGATTTTTAAATAAAACATGTTCTTCTGGTTATCATATTTTTCTCCACTATGGCTAGAAACCTAAAAGGTTTTTTCTTGTTAAATAACACATGGATTCTTACATGAGTCCAGTTGATAAACTTCAGGGAAAGCATTCAATTAAATATAATGTATTTCAAAATAAAATAATGAGAACTGACAGTACCAGGATGATAACATCAGTAACTGTAATAAAGCACTGTAGAGATGAAGTTTTTTTAAAAGGGAATATAACTGATCTGCTATGGATGGTACTGTATACCAAACCCATACTTCCTATTGACAAAGCTAACCGCTGGCTTTGACAGCCTTGTTAATAGTGTCTAGGAGGCATCTTGCTTCTGCAGAGGTTTCCAGTCACAAGCAAGGCCCTACATATTTAGAGAGGCCTTGAAGAGCTCCACTTTTTTGCTCGAATCAAGCACTACTTTGAGTTCTGTAGTATTGAGCATCCTGATCTTCAGGGCCATTCCTAGGGGGAGGCGAATTGGGGTGACCACCCTGGGCCCCACACTTTGGAGGGCCCTGCAGACCTGAGCGAAGTGGCCACAGTGACTCCACGCTGTTGCCGCTGGCTTCGCATCCAGCCACTTGCTACCCCTGCCAATGCTGCTGATGGTGGTGGCAGCTTCTTCAGGTTCAGGACATGTGGGAGCAGGGTGGGAGTGGGACCTCACATGGGCTGATTTGCCCCAGACCATGCATCCTGCTCCAGCCGGCTCTGCTGATCTTTGTAACAAGCAGAAGAGCAGCCAGCCCCCAAAAGGGAAACTATTATGCAGACTTCCCCTTCGAGAGAGTTTTCATAAAAACATTGAAAGCTAAGAGTGAAAAAAAAGACGTTAAAACTAATTTAGCTTATTAACAGACCTCCTATCACACAAGTTCTCTCTGCTTTGCCCTTTTACTCAGAATTAGAAGTTGATGGTTTCTCCACTCCAATACCTTTTATGCCACTTAATTCAGAACAGATCCTAAATGTCTTGAATACTCGATTCTAAATAATAAAAGAGTCTTCATTTATCATCTAATCAGCCTCCAATAACACTATTCTATTACTTTCAAATGCAATAAAAGGTATAAAATACTCTATGGAGCTCATAACAGAATGAAATGAGAACTGTATTAGAGCTGAAGCCTCTTGACCCAGGAAAAACACTCACTGATTGTAGATAAATGTGTCTTTCTTACAGGCTGAAAAGTGTCAGTCAGGCCTCTCAGTAAAAGAGCATATTACTCAGGAGAGTGTGGATAGAAAGAAAGAGCTGCTGAAGCCTCAAGAAATTTGAGAATTTCACATATATAAAAACTCTTAATATAAGATGAGCATTTAGACTAAGTACAGACAGTCAAAATGCCTAAGGCAGAATCGATTCAATATTTGCAGGTTTGTCTAAGCTGCATAGATTGAATGGATAAGGAACTTAACTGACACCCAGTTTTCAGCTTGGAAAAGCAGGCAGAAGCCTGCAATGAAGAAGGTCAGAAAGCAGAGGATGCTGGAGCATACCTCCCAACCTGCAGGCCAAGCTGATGAAAGCAATGCACATGCTCCCACCACCCTGCTTCCCCTCCTGCAGGGTGGGGGAAGGAGCCTGGGTCCAGATTCCAAGCCAGGCTCTGCCTCCCTTCTCTGCTGGCCCAGACTGGGTCAGCCCCCTCTCCCCCCACCCGTCCTACTCCCCCAGCACTCCAGATTCCTGCTCACTTCCCCTCCACCACAATTACTTGTGGGAGCCTGGGACTGTTTCCCCCAGGAAGCAGGCAAGGAAAGGTAAACTGATTGTCTAGCTGAGTTGAGCAAACCCTGGCAGTTTAACCCTTCCCTACCTGCTCCCTAGGAGAAACAGACCCCCACTTCCTGGGCAACCACAAGTAATCAAGAGGTGGAGCCAAAGTGGGTGGGAACTGGGGGCAGGGCCAGTCCTGCTTGGCTAGAGCAGAAGGCACAGCCAAGGCTAGCCCGCCTGCCCTGGGACGGGGGTTTGCAGGGCAGATGCAAAGCATCCTGGGATGTTGGGGGATCTGGGACAGAAGCTGTGATAGACTGGTTTAACCTAAATCAGTTAAATATGATACTACATTTATCCGGGTTTATCTTACACCAGTTTTGACTATTTTGAAACTGGTTTATATGCACCAAACTTCTTCTGTTTAAACCAGTTTCCAATCACTTATATTGGTTTATGTATAACTTCTGTCCCCTACTTTAGAGTTAAGTTTGCTTAACTTCATTGCCTAAGTATATAATCACTAAATTAAGATTTTTTTAAAGATAGTATTAAGAATCATAATAATTGTGATTTATATCTTACTACCTATAAACACCCACAGATATAATCCTCAGCTCCATGTTAAATTCACTTCTTATTCAAACTATACATAGGGCATATGCAATAGCGTTCAAATGAAACAGCCAGTGGAAGTTTGGAAATTTAGTTTAAGTAGCTAGGAAACCTACATGTAGTACCCTCTACAAACATTCAGTGGTCCACGTACATGCTCTGCAGCCAGCCTGCATTCATGGCACCTAACCAGGGTACTCCAGGCATCTATCCCAGAATACGTTGCTAGGCTCCCAAGTCTGCCTAGAAACAGTTGATAGCATGCAAAGGCACAGGTCTTGGCTGACTGGCTGGCAGCCCACACCCCTTCCTTCCCTCTCAGCTGTCAGGCTATAGGACAGGCTTTCTAGGGTGCAGGCATATGTTTTGCAGAGTAGAAGCTCCTTCCAAAGCACTGCAAAGCTGGCTCCTGTAGTCTCACACATGGGGCTGCAGGTGCAGGGCTCTCAAGTCTTGCACAAGTATGTGTTGTGCAGGGGAGAACCTCCCTTCTCCTCCTGTACTCCACACTTTAAAAGGGCATGCCTACCGCCACACACAGGGCTATGGTCACAGAGCTCTCAAGTGCCATATCAGGGTAAGCATCTTCAGGTGGGGTGGGGGCAACAGTGGTATCTCTCTGGAAGTGGAACAGGAGAAGATGGTAGAGCAAAGCACGATGGGATGCTGGAAGACAGCATGGAAACTTCTACTGGCAATATTAGTATACAAGCATTTGTTCCTAAAGTAGAAACTCTATTGTAGGTGACTTATACCTCATCAGATGAAGTAGAAATGTTATTAGATCAGCCATTTTTGGTTTGATAGAAATGGATTAAATGCTAGTACACTTAGGATTTCTACCAGTGTGTAACAAGGAGCCAAGGGGCCCCTGTTATTTAAAATAATGAATGCAGCAGGCTAAGCTGGCTATGTGAAACTGCATTAGCAGAAACACAGGCTGGTCCTTAATTAAAAGTGGAAACCCCTGTGTGTGGCTGGGGAGCCACATGACAGAAAGGTTTGGGGCTTTGAGGCATATAAGCCCAGGAAGCAGGCCCATGGACAGGCTACCCATGGAAGTTAAAGTAAGGCTAGCATTGGGTAGTATAGCTTGTGGTAGGGTATTGACCCAGCATGGGGAAGAACTTGGTGGATGTAGTTTCCTTATATTTCTGTTATGCTGGCACTTATGCTTTTTTAGGACTGGAGTATTTAGTTGTGACTGTGTGTG
>NW_017728949.1:11448970-11490752 GCF_001723895.1 Crocodylus porosus | reverse complement strand
GTGGGGGGGTGGGGGTTGGCAGCCACAGGGATACCTGAGAGACACCCAGTAGAGAGTTCTCTAAAGAGGGTCACAGACAGGGGCATTGCCCAGAGCAGGAGACGGGCTGGAGCCCAACAGCTGAGGTCCAGGACAGTGGACTTTGGGCTAAGAGGCCCAGCTACAGAAAAAGGGCTAAAGCCAGAGGGGTGGATGCCACAACAAAGGTTCAAGGCATGGGACTGAGTGCAGAGTCAGGACCAAAGGGCCTCCCTCTGAACACTAACTTCTGTGAGGCTATGGGGGTGGCTGGAGGCCAATTATTGCCCTTAAGGCAGAAATAGGGCTGCCTTAAAGGGGAAACCCACCCCATGGAGTTTGTGGGACAAAGAGGCCTTGAGGGCTGTAGAACCAGGAAGAGGCTACCCTGGCCTTTGGAGGCAGCCTCCCCACTTAAAATACCGTAAAATCAAATCATGGCAGTTGATAGATAGGAGGTAAGGGGAGGCTGGGGAGCATGGGCAGGCAGGTTTGATCACTAGGGAGTGTCAGATACCAATTGAATCACCTGAGCCTGTCACATGGTGGAACTTTGATTCCACTGGCAGAAATGTAATGCTTATACACACTCACAGTGCACTCCAAGTACACAAGTTTAGTTCCAATCCTGATGAAACTAAGACAGTTTCCTGAGAGATAACTGACATTATTTAATATTTTTGTTTACTATTTTGACATCAGGAAGGAGAAATGCATGAGATTTGTGACTTATCTGTTATTTAGTGGAAAATTATTTGTTCTGTTCTTTGATTTTCTGAGCACTTCTCCCACAACTTCTCCCAGGAAGGACTGGTGGCAGCCCTCTGGGACCCTACTAGGCACAGAAATAGAGCTGCTGAGTGTTTTCATTCTTACAGCATTCCAGAAAAAAATGACTCTATTGCTAGGTCTACATGACATGCTGACTGTGCAGTTGTTACTGTGAAGTCATTTAGTGCTTCCATAACCAAGTATTACATGACTGCGCAGTAGAATCCCTGCATAGCTTTTTGGTGGTGCTGGCTGACTGCACAATAGTTCATTACTACTCCATTCCACTACAGTAGCTTGTTACTACTGCACAATAGCATAACACCACGGTCCGTACTCTACTACACTACTGCACAGTACTAACAAACTACTGAGCAGTAGTAACAAGCCAATGCGCAGTAAGTGTCTTGTGTAGATGTAGCCTATAGAAATGATTTGGCCAGCTATAAATTAACACCTGTTTTTAAGCCATAAACCTGAACCTTCCAGCTGTTCCATAAAGATTAACACCTGCAGATTATCTCCATTAAATGGAATCCTAAGTAAGCAGAGAGATCTATCTATGCAGAATAATTTGTAGGATTGTGACTTTAAAATGATTTTTTCTATTCTTCTTTGAATGTTATTCTGACCACAATAAAAATTGCAGTTCAGCCCTGTAATCACCCATGTCATTCACCAGTGTGTCTGGTATGTATGGGGTTTTCCGGGTTCACCGTCGCTTGGAAAGAGGATAGACTCCGGAAGGTTCTCAGGGGTACTCTCCTACCATGCCTTGCTGGAATAAATTTGTTTAGTTGGGAGGAAGTTAGTCTGTCCTGCCTTTCCTGGTACCTTCCTTTAACCTTCCCATCTGTCTTTCCATTTGGTGCTCCACCTCCCCTACACCCTACTTAACACCAACCACAGATGTTGTTTCCCAGTCTCCTTGGTCTGTTTTGCTATAGGTTCTTATAACTTGGTTTGTTGGGTCATATTAGTCGGACCTGGATGTTACCTCATCCGAGTTCCCTAAGTCCATATTGGGTTTTGCCTAGATTCCTTCCTGACCTCAAGTTACCTTGCTCCCTGGTGGATCTCTTTCCCTCTTTGGTCTGTACTTGCCGCAATTCCGATGTCCATCTCCCCTTTTGTCCTCAGGTCCCCACTTGGTCCAAGGTTGTCCAGAGATGCTTAGAGTCCATGACGTCATTTCAGGTAACTCTGTCTGTCCTCCTGGGCTCAACTCATTTTCAGAGGTCCCTTCCTGGAGGCAGCCACCACCTCTCCTCTGTGAGGCTCTGGTCTGCTCTGGGCCACTCTGGGCCCACTGGGGAGACCAATTCTGCTCCCCCTTGTTTGCCCTCCACAGGGCTTTTTATCCCAGTTCCAAGAAGCCAGGCAGCAAAACGGTGCCAGCACGCTGCCATAAAATGAGCCTGGCTCCTCCTGGACCCGCTGTACTTTTTTCTTCCTTTTCTTCTGCTGCAGCATTTTTCCCTGCCATGGCTCCACTTGCAGTTCCCTCTCAGCTCAGCACAGCATCCTGCTGGCTCTGGTAGCTCCCTGCTCTGGGTAAGTTTATCCTTGTGGCCTCATGTTTGCCACAAGCTCTATTTTTTATTAATACTTTAGCTTTATGTTTAAAAATCTCCATTGGTTTTCAAGTAAGATTTCCCTCAATTTATGAGTTTGAACAATCCTTTTGTTTAGTTTCAAGAATAAAAAAGAGTAATGACAGACAGCTTGCTGCCATGGTGGTTTTCCCAAACTCAGCTCCTGATCATCAATTAGGAAACTGATGGAACACGGTAATTGTTCATTAAGTATTGTCACACAAAATTCCAAACTGATTCTTTCTTGACTTCATAGTGTACGACACTTCATGTCACCTATTTCTAAACTCACCCCCTCAAGCCCTAGCTCTACATAAACGTGTACACAGCTGAGCCATGAAGATGATAACCCTTGAATCTTGGAATATATTTCCTTTCAATGTATTTCCTTCAATAATTTGAAAAACTACAACTGTGACATAATTACAGCAGCAGGAAGCTGAAGATGCAAACTATGTAATAGATCAATTGTGTAATAAAGGCACAGTATGCAAATGTACACCATACCAGCAGTTCATCTCCTACAAATCTGTCTTCCATCAACTGGTGAAGAATAACTGTCAAACATATAACAGCACAAAGCCACACTACTTCTAGTGTTCAATTAAGAACTGGAAAAAATGAAGGTTGGGTATTATTTTAAATGATCTCAAAACAGACTACCATATCATAATTCTGTTTCACCCATCTTCTGGCTTTCTACCACATGTTTACATCTATCTTTGCAAAAGAGACTAAAATTTCCAAATGAACCATCATAAAATACTATTGTATCATATATCTGGGCAGCCAATACTTACTTTATAAATATACATATATTTATTTTAAGACCTCTTTAGGAACTGTGTTTTACATATGAGCATTTCTTTTACTTACATGATTCTTTTTTTCCCCTCTTTTTCCTTTTTTTTGGAAAATGGAGCACTTCTTGTAATCAAAGAAGTAGGAATGTACATGGCTGTTAAGTATTGTGGAAAATAAGAAGCAACTTCTAATCTGAAATTAATATAAATTTGGAAATTGTAGGATTTCCTGCAGTACAAAAATTCCAAGTTTTGGTCAGCTCTAGAATACAGGGACATCATTATTTACTTGGGAAAAGGTATTTCACTTTAGGTTTTTTGCTCATAGCAACCACTCTGCTGCACTAGGACATGAGCTGGAACAGGAGCCCCATGCAGCACACAGGATCATGTGGCAACCCCCGCCCTGTGTACTACCTGTGGGTTACTCCAAAACCCATGGGTAGCATCCAATACCAGATGATATAGCTTCATTGGCCAAATTCAACCCACTGACCACATGTTTGACGTCCATGCCCTAAATGTCTGAGTGATGATCCAGTGAAAGGAAATGCCTAAAAGTATGCCTTTTAGAAAGCAAAAAGAGTAGCTCCAATAAGCAGAGTTCCAAATATACTGGTATTTCATCCTAGCAAGCCTAACGGGAAAAATGGTAACCTGAAGAGATACAATTCCTTGATGTTTTTTGATAGTTGACATAATGAGAGAGCTGCTATTTGATTAGGTGAATGCTGAAAATGAAGATCTAGCACTCCTATTAGAACACCATAGCAAGGAGAAACTTTTTAGCAGTAAAGGAAGGAGATCAAGCCTGCTGAACTTTTGTCAGACAATAACAAAAGATTTTCTGGAACATGAAAAAGGTTTTGGGCCTATTATGGGTTCAAAAATTCATGTCAGTGATCATCTTGAAAAATGCTGCTGATGAGGGTAGGAAAAAAGAATTTCCTGAATGAGTAGGCCTATATTCTGGGTCCAGATGTCCTTCTTTAGCCCTGTCTCTAGTGCTACCAGCTCTGCCAGTATATTTAGTAACGATGTTTGGTTTCTTCCCAACAGCTTATGTGGGGATTCCTTTGGGCAGGTATATACAGAAAGAAAAAATATAGCCAAGTGGCCCAAAAAGTGTTATTTGTCCACTGTCTGGTACTTTGGGGTAAAATTTCCCTTTAAATCTTATACCTGGAATTGTGTATCTTTCATAAAGTTGCTCCCAAATCTTAATGTTATTAAAACGTTCTTTAATATTGAGTGTTCTATATCAATATGGAAAGGAAGAATTAAAATAGACGGATGTATATTATCATTACTATACCCCTTGTGAGCTTTTGTATTTTCCTCTATCAATGGATAATATTTAATCTAGTAAACTTTGGTATAAATTAAAAGAATGTTAGTCTCAAAAGTCTTGCAAATTTGCAACATTTTTGATTGTTTATCTTGGAGAAGCTCACTATAGTAATTTTCACAAAAAGAGCTCTCAAAGGGATACATTAATTAATGGAGCCAAGTAATTTATAAAAAACAAAACACTGCCCATCTTATTTTGTACATACACCTACCTCATTAAAAAAAAAAAAATCAACATTAAAGAACTCCTATAGGGCTTGCAACAAAGCGTATACAAACATTTAAGTATAATTTGCTAAGATACATAAAAATGCACTATTATTTATCATCAAAGATGTGTGTTGCAAACCTGTGGGAATAATAGTTTTAAAACATTTTGCAAAGACAATAATAAAAAAGTTACTTACCCTACAGTAACTATGGTTTTTCGAAGCGTGTTGTTAACATGGATTCCACTTCTAGTGTGGAACATAAGATCAGATTCTTTTGAAGTAAAATGTCCATTGTAGCTGCATCTCTGCCTGGTGCTTTCCTGCCCTTCCCAAAGCTATAAAAAGCAGTGGGCCTAACTATTCTTCAACTCCTTTGTTTATACAGAATCTAGTAGGGGAATAAGTAGGGTGACTATATGGGATGCAGTCTGTCCCTCTTCCCTCCCCACTGCTGCAGGGAGTCAATGGCTCGTTAATGACTAAGTGTTTTTTACTTCACAGGTGTTAACAATCACCTGTGAAGTAACATTTAGTGTTAATAGGGCTTCCTACTTCAAAGCTCATGCCACTCTACCTCCATGCCCTCAGCCAGGGACACTCCTTTTAGTTTTCACCAGCCAGCTGAGACCAGCCACCAAAATCTGGGACTGTTCCAGACAATCCAGGATATATGGGCACCCTAGGAACAGGACTCCAAGCAGCAGCAAAATAGGTCCATGCATGTTAAAGAACTGCAGTAGGAAAACTGTTTTCTTTTTCAATTAGATGGATTCCACTTTTAGTGACTAGCTAGTAGTGATGACTTAATACAGTATAACCTCAAATCTGGATATCAAAAATCCAGAATTATCAAAAATCTGGCACTTCCCCCCACTGCTCTGGGACTGGCCACTGCTCCTCGACACCTTCCCAGATGTGGAGGGGGAAGCCTGCACACAGCAGTTGCCACTGCCATTCACCACCCTGCAGCACTGCTCTACGTGTGGCCACTGCTCTCGGGTGGCTGCCACACTGGTTTAAAAAATCTGGTATTTTCAAATTTCCAGTAGGTGCTCAGTCCTGAGCACTGGATTTATGAGGTTATACTGTAATCAGGAGGGACATGCTAGAAACCCTATTTACATAATAACTGCTTAACAGCTTTACCAAACCAGGTGTTAGATCTTGATGCCTCAAGAAATGGTCCTGACAAGGCACCTGGAGTGGGTGGAATCCCCGTGGAAATCTTGAAGAGTGGGAGAGGAAAGGAGCTCACATCACAGCTTCATGCCATCATTTTAAGGATTTGGAATTATGAGGAAATCCCGGACGGCCTCAGGAACACCATGATTGTGATAATCTGCAAGACAGGAGACAAGTTCAACTGGAAATTACAGAGGGATTGCCTTGCTGTCCAGCAGGAAAGATCATTGCAAGAACCCTCTTGAACTGGTTCCTTCCACTTAATGAGGAGCTTCTCCCAGAATCTCAGTGTGGGTTTAGGGAAGCAACAGGCACAACTGACATGATCTTCACAGCTTGCTAGTTGCAGGAGAAATGCCAGGAATAACATATGCCTCTCTATATGGTCTTCTTTGACCTTACGAAAGCTTTTGACTCTGTCAGCTGAGAAATGCTGTAGAGGATCTTTCTGAAGTAAAAATGCCCACTGAAATTTGTCACCATTCTCTGTCTGCTCCATGGCAGTACGTGAGCAGTCATTCTCAGTAATGGATCTATCCCAGATAGATTTGTCTGCTGAGTAATCTTTGAGGTTAAAATGGAAGTTAAGCTAAGCTACATCATTGCTCCAATGTTTTTCTCAATATTTCTTGCTGCAATGCTACATCTGACCACCAACAAGCTTCCAGCTGGAGTGGAGCTAAACTACCAAATGGATGGAAAGCTGTTTAAAATTCAGCCAATTCTGAGCCAAAAACAAGACCACCCTGATCTAATCATTGAGCTCCAGGACACTGACGATGCTGTACTGTGCTCACTCAGAAGCAGACCTTTAGGCAAACATTGATGCTTTTACTGAGGCATACAATACAATGGGACTGATGCTTAACATTCAGAAGACTAAGGTCCTCCTAACAAACAGTCCCATTTCTGGTAATCCAGACCCATAGTGAGACTCTGGAGAATGGTGAGTATTTCTCATACCTTGGAAGCCATCTCTTGCAGAAGGCTGACATCAATGAAGCAATCCAACATCTCCTCAAATATGCAAATGAAGCCTTTGGATACCTGAAGAAACAGGTGTTCAAAGATTGCAACACCAGATGAGAAACCAAACTCATAGTTTATCAAGCAGTCATGATCCCCACCTTGCTGTACAGAGCGGAGACATGGACAATGTACAGGAGACATCTAAAGTTGTTGGAGAAGGTACCATCAATGCTGTCTGCAGAAGATTCTGCAAATCCAGTCTGCTCCTGCAAATCCAGTGAGAAGACAGATGCACCAACTTTAGCATCCTTCTGCAAGCAAACACCACAAGTATTGAGATGGTGATTATCTGACATCAATTTTATTAGGCTGGCCATGTCATCTGGGATGTCTGACTCAGTCAAGGCATACAATCAAGAAGAGGGCAGAGAAAGCTCTTCAGGGACATCCTCAAGGCCAGCTTTAAAAGAATGCAACATCAATGTCAATTTCTAGGAGAGTATCACCAATGACCTTAACAAATGGAGGAAGACTCTGCTGAAGGGATCTCACTACTTTGAAACCTCATGACAACAACAGGAGATGGAAAGGTGGGAGCAGCAGAAACAGCATGTTGCAGACCAAATCAAGAATCCAGCACCACCCACTGCACACGGAAACACATGTTCAAGCTGCAATAGAGTCTGTTGATCCTGGATAAGCCTCACTAGCCATCTTTGGAGAGATAAGACAGTCATGGAAAACAATCATCCTCAACTGTGAGGGATTGCTGAAGAACTTGAGAGAGACACTGTTTCAACAGCAGCACCTTGTCCCAAACTGAGATAACTATACTTTGATGGTAACTGCTAATTTAAGACATCCACAGACTTGATGTCAAGTGGATCTTTTTCCCAGACAATCTGCCTTTTGAGGGTACTATCTCAGTTTCTGTCTCAAATAAATCTTATCTTTAGGTGTTCTTGCTATCTTCAATGTTTGTGCACCAAAGACACCATTCATAGTCTATGGATTAGATGGCCAAGAATGCATACCAAAATGAATGTTCCCCTGAGATCACAGGGGTCTGTGCTTGTGGTAGAAAGGAAGAATAAAATAAGTATTTTTCATATGATGTGTAGTCATTCCACTTGAGCAGAGATGAAGAGCTGACTGGTACTGAAGCAGTACCAACAATCTGTACCAAGGTAAAGAACATTCTTAACAGACAAGGAAAGCAATAGTTGGCTAAGTATATGCAGTTAAAATAAAGCATTTGTTAATGAGTATACCTTTCAAAAAATCATCACTGGAAACTTCTGCACTAGGATGAGCACAGGGTTATCAGTACAGTAGTACTGGTACTGAGGGGTTGGTATGCGGTTAACTAGGGATGAGATGATATCAAGTGTATTCATGATGATATTTTTCTGAGCAATGTCAAATTCTGAGCAGAGCAAGCAGTACAGCTGCAAAGGGTACAAGGCTACTAGGGGTACTACCTTGCTAGTTTCTAAACTGAAAGCCATTTTGACAGACGTTGGCTTTTTTGAGGAGAAAATATTTTAGTCTGGGACAAAGCATAAGTGCATAGAAGTTGTTGCCACTTGTAATGGGAGAAATCCCCACAAATGTTTCTGCTACTAAGAGTTTGTCCCACATTATCACAATGGACCTCTATACAGTTTTCCCACGATAGTGTTATGAGACTGGCAGACCAGTCAGTCCTCCAAGCATTTCACAGTGCACTGATTTGGCCCCAATCCTGGCTGCTTTGGAACTCTGTCCAGCCACTCTGTCCTGACCCCAGAATTTTACTGTCTAGAGGTGTCTAATCCTGGGTGGCTTCAGTGACTATTTACTGGTCTGCACAGGGACTTTTCAGGCCCTCTGTGCTCACCACCAACCTCAGACCAACATCAGAGCCGGCATGCTCTGCATCCTCTGAACAATGCCAGACCCTAGGAACCCACTGGCCCCATGCAGAACCCATGTTACCTTACATACACTTTGGGAACCTCCAGAGCCCTTACAATTAATCCAGGATTTCTGTACCGCTACACACCTATTCACCTGTCTAGACCCAGTGCTGCTCAAAGTGCAAGATACTTAGACAACATTTCTGCAAACACAGGACAGCGATTGCACGGCAGGTTGTATGCAGGGTCATGTGCACCCACTACAAGGCACTCTCCCATGTCTAAACAGTTTAAACATGGTCAGGTCTGGGAACATGTTTGACATTGTAGTGTGTGATGCTGTGTAAGAGTGCAATAAGGATTACAGTATAACTGTGATCAAGGACATGCAGCCCTCCAAGACCAGCACTGCAACCTGGGCAATGAGCCAGATCAGGGAATCCCATCTACCCTGCTGTAGCTGGCTAGCTGACAGAGCCACTTAAGTGGACCTAAGCTTGGACAATGAGGGTCTTTGGACACCTCCTCCTCTTCTCACCATCTTCTAACATGGACCTGGTGTCCCAGCAGACCCAGCCTTCCCACTCAGGTAACATTCAGTGCTACAAGAAAAAAGTTTCAGGAGGCCTTTCCTCACCTTTTGGGAGAATAAAAGATTTTGTATCTCAAATGGATGAGCACCTTTCCAAAACAAAAAACACACAGAGAGTTCCTATTATGGAGAAGCTTAGCTGCATTACCTAAGGGAAAAATCACAATGGCTAAATCAGTTTCAAGATAGCTCCTGGTGGTGTTTGTTTTTTAATTTAAAGTCAGTAGGCTTTAAAAGAAAAAAGATGTGCCCTTACTATATTATCCTAAAATACATGTACATACTAACAAAGTTGTGAAAGTTCACAGACAAGTGGACACTGGTCTCTCTTTCATCTCAGTTCCATGGGAGGCAAGAAGGAACTGAAGGAAATTAGTCCTGATCTTCTCTGGGTGGGGAAAGGGAAAGGGCATGCTATTCCATGGGGCACTGCTAGCCAAAAGAATTGGGGCAGGGGCCAAACTCTCATGGAGTCTGGCCCAGCCTGGGCTCTGCATGAAAGGGACAGGGTCCAAACTCCTGAGGAAGCTGGGACAGGCCAGGCTCCAAGAAGTTTGATCCCTGCCCCAGCTGTAACCTGGACAGGGCAAGGGGCCAGTGGCACCAGGTTCCCGGCCACTACCAGCCCTGCCCCTCCATCCATCCCTCCTGGTATAGCCTTACCAGCATGACTCCTAGCTCCTGCAGTGGACACCATGTGTGAATGTGTGTGTGTGCATGTGCACACACACTAAATCTATAAAAATTGAAAACACCCCAATGTTGTGCAATCCTGAAAATTTCAAAGGATAAAATTCAAATAAATGTTTTAAAATATTAAATTTAGCCATGTAATTTTTTTTAAAAAATCACATTCCGTCAACCCTATGTATAATGTTGGATTCCATCAACCCCCAAGCCTATTCTGTCAGTGGCACAATGCAGATTTTGGGGGGCTGGATTCAAGATTAAGAGCACAAGCTTGGGAAGTCCCAAGTGGAGAGGTCACAAACCAGAATGTCCAAATAGCAGGGGCAAGGGATGGATGTAGGAAAAAGCTGGAGAAAACGGAGCAAGGCAAGGGTTTAGGCCAGTCAAAAGTACAAGCAGGAGCTAGGCAGCAGGACTAAGGATCAGGACTCAAGACTGGGAAACCAGCCAGCAAGAACACTGATGCTAATCAGAAGGAGAACCTAGCTTGCTGAACGCCAAAGAGCACTAGAACGGCAGCTGCTTATATGCAGCAGTCACACTCAATTATTTTAATGGGGGCCAGTTGAGGGCACTCAGGTGCCTGGTAGCAAGTCCCACCCAATGTATCAGAGCCAGCTGGATTTGTCTGCATGCTGTCCAGACTCCTGACATAGTCTATCTAAATTCTGAAATAAAAAAATTGCTATACGTAAGAGCTCCTTTTTCAAGTAAAATGTGGAATGTAAATTAACTGCTGTCAGAAAATGGAGGAAAGCCATAAAAAAAACCACATATGAAATGCAAATATAATAGACATGATGCTATTATATTGCACAGCTTACCTGCTTTGCTCTCAAGTGGGTAGCAATAACAATACCTGGTAGACCCACTTCTGAGGGTATACATTGACAGACTATGCTATTCTCTAATGGATTTACCCAAGCTTGCTGACTGCAGGTCAACCAATCTTATTCACAGCCCAAAATCCCACCGGCTTCCTAAGCTTAGTAATGGCCTTGCACATCACATAAATGCTTCACATCTTTTATTAGCATCCTATTCATTGATTTTATTCACTTTAAGATTCTAGCCTTAATTTTTGAGCCTTCAGTAGGCCAGCCTTATTATCTCAGACACTGTTTCCCTAGTCACAACACACTTCTGAAGCTGTACCTTGCTGGCTAGAATGAAGTAGCTAGCCATAAGAAATCCATAAGTACTAAAGATAAAATATATGAAATTTAAGAGTCTCAGTGTATAGAATAACCTAACAGAATGGATAAAGCTGAACCTAAGCTTACTCGCTTTCAGAACATGTTGCAAGATCTACAGTTTCATAAAAAGCTTTGTGACAGTAACCAAAGATAAGGAATCATAATTACAAGAAAGGGAAATGAAAAAAGTCTACATGAGCCTTGAAAAGGTGAAAGGTAGAGCACACTACTACAGATAACTATGTAAATCTTAATTAATATATTCAGTGTTCTGATACTACAGTGATGGCTATCCTAAAAACACCAGTGATAAATTATGTGATAAATTGAATCATACCCAGCATTTACCCATACCAGCATATGTTCTGGCCAGCATGAATCCTAGTCACATGTTTTTTATATCGTTTCACATCTTTATGGTCTGTGGTTCACTCTATATGTTATAGAGTGTTACCTGAGGACTTTTGCATATGATGATAGAACGATCCTACATTTTACCTTTTCACCCTAGGGTTGGAAGGGACATCAGGAGGTCATCTAGTCCAACCCCCTGCTCAAAGCAGGAACATCCCAACTAGATCACCCCAACTAAAACTTTGTCTACCTGGGTCTTAAAAACCTCCAAGGATGGAGACTCAACCACCTCTCTGGGTAACTTTTTTCAGTTTTTTACTACCCTCCTATTGAGAAAATTATTCCTAATGCGTAACCTACATTTCCCTTGTTGCAACTTGAGACCATTGTTCCTTGTTCTGTCATCTGCCACCACTGAGAACAGTCCAGCTCCATCCTCCTTCAAACCCCGTTCAGGCAGTTGAAGGCTGCTATTAAAACCCCCCTCAGTCTTCTCTTCTTTAGACTAAATAAACCAAGTTCCCTCCACCTCTCCTCATAAGTCATGTCCCCCAGCCCCCTCACCATTTTTTTGCCCTCCACTGGACTCTCTCCAATTTGCCTACATTCTTTCTGTAGTGGGGGGCCCAAAACTGAACACAGTACTCCAGATCATATCATATCATTTTTTTAGTGCAGTGAAAGGTCATGCCTGGCTAATAGAAAAGCTAATGTGCCTGCTCACTACTTATATAACAAATGCTAGATGAGATTTATTTCAGAGATTTATTAAGTGGCATCTTACTGAGTATTGGAGGGAGTTGAAACCATGCATGGAGGCAGCACATGAAGAAATCCAGAGGTCCATGAGGGAGACTTGAACTAGTAGATGATGCTTTTGAACTAGTTGCGATGCTTATCACTGCCAGGAGGTACATGATTTAACCCTAATCATCTATAATTAAGATATTTGGAGCTACTATTCCCCTAAAAGGGATCATTTTTAAGATGTGATGTTATAAATTTCAGCGTATGCTACAAATAGCAAAAAAAACCCCAACTCCAACCCCAAAAAATAAACAAACACCTCCCCTCCTTTGCGCCTGTTAAGTGAGTGACCTGGCATTTATTGTAAATTTTACTAGAGATCCAAAATAAAAACACAGCTGTGTAAGATTTTTAGTTCTGACAATGTTGTAAACTGAAACAGCCTTGAACTAAATTATGAACACAAATTCAGTTTTCATAACTACATTATGAACACTAAATTTGTGTTCATAAATTTAGTTATATAGCTTTGAAATATGTTGACATTTCCTGTACTTCGGGAAGTAACGATATTTCTTAATACTTCTTCAAAGATTCTAAAAATCACCAGCATCTTATTTGCTTTTATAAATGATTGGGGGGGGGGGGGGGGTTTAAAAGAAAGTTTAAAATCAGAAACATTACAAAATATAGGCTAGGCTTTAAAATCTTAAATACATTTTAAAATGCATTAGTTAAAAATAATTCCCTGAATTTTACTTGAAAAAAAATTACTTTGGAGTTCTGTATATCTTTTACAGTAGTCGATCACATCGCTGGAGTACACATTATCTAGCATTTATTGTTCCTAGTTTTTGCCTTTAGAATGTTGATCTCTGTGTCTTTGTTTCTAATCTTCTTTAAGCTACTATCATTCTCTTTTTTTGTTGTTTTTCTCACCGCAGCATAATTTCCTATGTCTGTCACAATAATGCCCCACATCTGATACTGGGACCTACCGTTCTGATTTTGAGCTGGTATATAATAATGTTGTAACATTACTGTGTAATATGTTTCATGAATATAATTGTTTGGTGTGATTATTGTTTATAAATAATGAATAAAGCTACAACAGTACAAAATGTCTTGCTGTTATTCATGTAGAAAGTATGTTTGAGGACAGTTTGCCTACAGCAAAATGAGTTTCAAATAAGTATAAACATTACAAATCTTAAAGATTAATTGCACTATTATAAAACTAGATATGAAATACATTATAGTATAAAATAAAAAGGATTTAAAAATGGAATTTATAAAACAAGTGCAAGTTTTATGTATTCTACTAAAATGCAATGAAATACAATATGTTCTACAAAAATAACAGAATATATACTGACATGGGACTACAGAAATGTAACGGATATACATTATGAAATGATGAAAGTATACGTAAAGCATGCACTATGACAGATTAATAATTTAAATTAATATTTGAAATATCTATACTCTCATGAAAAACATAATACCTGTCCTTCATCTAGATGAGATAAGATTAAATGAATTATGTTCCAAGTAGATTTACAGACACTTTAAGGTAAGGCTTTATAGTACAACTTTTCCACTTTGTATGGATATTAAAACATCAGATCGAATTATTTATGTTTCAAAATTTGCATATATGCCATTTGCTAACAGTTCTGTTCTCTTTCACTATTGCATAGTTTTTTTCTTTTCCTATTACCATATTTATTCATGTACCACACACCTTGTTTCATAAAGTCATGCAAAAGTGTCTTCAGTGAGGAAAATGATTTCTGTAACAGAATGGTGGTAGAGGGCTGTGCTTGGCACTGGCTCACCCAAGAGAAAACACTCATGAGGCACATCTAGACATACATTTACTCCAGCCCAGATTTACTATGCAGTAAAATACTGCACAGTAAGGGGTTTGGGTCTACACATGCTGGGATTAGGGAGAAGATTTGCTTCCATTTCCCTGCAGCACCAGGCTTCCCCTAGGTGCTAGCCCAGAACCTGGCAGGGAGCCCCAGGGGGCTGCTGCAGGGGGCGTGGGGTGGGGGAGAATAATGTTCCCCTGCCATGGCAGCAGGGAACTCCTGGTCCTGGCTCCTGATCACTGGCAGAGGACTTGGAAAGAGCTGCAGGGGAGGGGCAGGTACCAGCCTGTTCAAGACACAGGGTTGGGACCTCCCTCTGACTGTGACAGTTCCTAGCCAGCCCTGGGCTGTGTGTGGAAGTCTGCACATGCAGCCCAGACCTGAGGATTGCCCCTGACTGGAACAGTTCCCAGACACCTGCAGGCTGCATGTGCTTCCCTGTGTGGCCTGGGGCTGGCTGGGAACTGTTCCAGTCACTGGCAGGTCCCAGCCAGCTCCAGGCTGGGTAGGAAACTGTCACCATGCAGGGAGCTCCTAGACCCTGCTCTGTGATTTCAAGTGTGATCGTGGAGTGCAGGCTGGGGAGCTTGTTCCCTGCCCAGCTCCACTGGCATGGAGCTTTGCAGGGAACAGGCTGGGGAGCTTGTTCCCCATCTAACTCCATGCTTGTGGAGCTGGAGGGGAGTGGACAAGTTCCCTAGCCTATTACCGCCCCCCCGCCCCCGGCTCCATGCTCATGGGGCTGGGTGGGGAACAAGCTCCCCAGCCCCCACCAGCCAGATGCTCACAGCATCGACTCAATGATCATCTCCCAGTCGGAGCCCCACAGCCACAGGGCTCGGGCTAGAAGACCCTTATCTCCCAGGCCCCTGCTTCCCAATTGCAATGGGATAAGGATCTCCCAGCCCCCACTCTGTGATTGCGATCTAGGACCAGGGGGCTTGGAGCTCCTTGCTGTCAGGGCAGTGGTACATGGTTCCCACCTGGGCTCCTGTGGTTGAGCCCATCCCAGCAGCAGGTGGCTTCCAGGAGCAGACAGCTATCTCCCGCCACCTCATGGATGGCTGACCAGGTGCAGATTTATCTCCCAGGCAGGTGTCTACATGAGCCTTAAGGCACCATTACTAATGCCAAGTAAATTTGCTACTTGCAGTTGCAGGTAGCAAATTTACTTGGGATTAGGGCATTTTACTGTGAAGTAATCATGTGCACTTGAAGACCCATGTGCTTACTTCACAGTAAACTATGCTAATTCGCTTTTAAGCATCTCATGTAGATGCACCCATGGAGTAGGGGTGAAGTGCCATTGTCATGGTCTCTCTACCTGCTGCAGGTTTAACTTGTTATAGGTTTAACCCTCTTCCAGACACTGCTGAATTGACCGTAACTACTGGCAAAGCTGCAAAGGGAGGAGGAGTGGTGTTGATTATGAGACTCAGTACAATTTGGCCAGCGGGAGAGAGGGGGAAGGCATATTAGGTAAACTGGTGCCACTGCAGGTAGGACTATGAAAAAATATTTTCTTCATTCCGCCTTCTGAAAACAGAGCATATGTCTTATTCAGGGGGTTGTATTGAGCAAATAAATACAGTAATTTCCACCATCCAATCCAGAAATGGCTACATTTCAGTGGTGATGAAGTGTATAGGAGACTGCTGTGCACACATAATTCCCAATGAAGTCATCTACCTGGATCTAGATCAGGGGTGCTCAACCCTTAGGTGGAGGCCAAATCCAGGGGAGCCCCACAGGCCCCAGCCTGGTGCTCAGGAACCAGGTGGGAGCAGTGTGGGACTCTGGAGCCAGATTCCAGTCGGGTAGGGGTGGTGTGGGGACTAATCCAGACCCCAGACCAGCCCTGCACCATTCATCTATCCCACAGGGCCAACACTGTGAATACTACTCATCTTGATTACAGTTTGTTACTCAGAAATTACTTGGGATAGAGGGTGCTGAATATATTAAATCGGAAACAATAATTTTTAATGCATGCAAGATGTATTGCCACTGAAATGAAGAGTTCTCCATCTCCTAGGGTGTGGCTGGCATTGCTAATGCTTCTTGTAAATATTGTAATGTTTCTGTTTGATGTTAAAATTTTAACACTAGAAATCCTTGTTTATATATATCAAAATCAAATATCCTTATATGGAAAAATATATCTAAATGACAGTATTTAGAAAAGCAGTAAAGTGGCTGGCACTCACTGACTGCCATAAAATTTTACTGACAATCTTAAAGATGCACTGATTGGTTAATTTACAGTTGTATAGACAGCTGGCATTATGATGTTTGTTTTCTTCTACTTACGTGCCATAACTACTGAATGTGAGATCACGAAAAATGTTTCAAAAAATGAACCAGTGTGAGGACAGCCATTGATTCCAGACAGCAACATCTTTAATTAAAAGAAATTCAGGGGGGAAAAGTAACACTACATAAATGAGATTTACAATTCAATTCAAATGAGTCAATTCAATGAGCCCCTACCAAGGATACTGTGCTAAAACATTAACTAATTTAAATGAGCTGAAAAGCACCCGACTAAATAACACTTTATCTTTGTTCCAACAAAATAGTATTAATTAGTTTCCTTCATAACTCACTATGCTACACCCTTAATGGGCCTTTAGTGTTCATGTTATGTATACCATCCCTAAAGATAATTCTCATCTTTGCTTTGTAAGTTTTCCCTCTTGAAAATAAGTGATTTATTTCTGTAATAACTGCCTCCCTAGAGTACTTTGTAAAATCATAAAATATAAGACTTAACAGGATGTACAGGTCCATCCAAACTACCCAAATAATTATTCTATCATTCATTGTGTGCTCCTGAATTCTGTTAATGACTATACCCCACAGATCTTCCTTGAAAAGGTATTCTACTATATAACTGATTTAATTATAAGGTGCTTTTCATCCCCCTCCCCTTTTACCATTCCTATTTATTACCTCTAGTTATGGAATCCCAGCCATTTAAGCCTCCAGCAGATCACCCATTCTCACCATGACAAGACTGGGACAAAATGGAATTAAGTATTTAGGACATCACTAATGTCCTTGCATTCTAAGTATGTTAAAAACAGCATTTTCATAAACATACCACTATACATTTCCATAAATGATCTTCTATTTGTCATGCACTTTTATTAACATGTTTTATGTTACACATGTTAAGTCCCATGAATTAGTGTCACCTTATCAGCCAATAAAATAATTTAATGACTTAAGTATGTGTAGCTTAAGTTTCTTCTCTGGCTTTCTGTTGTATGGATCAGCATGGGCCCCTATATTTAGTCTATTTTGCATCATCTGGTTTGTGTGCCACTATCCATCCTGCCATCATGAATATGGTGCACAAAACAGAACACACTACTGGGATCCCTGTGTGAAGTATCTATCATGCAAAGCAAAAACCATGAAAATGTTGATGTTTTCCGACTATGCCCACAAAGTAGGAACAAAACCTCTGTAATAACTGTTGACAAATGCTAACTTTTTAATGGTAACCACTATATTTCCTTTAGCTATATGATTTAATTTTCTTCATTGAATCACATTCCATTGTTTCCAACTCTTTAATCCCAAAAGCTACATTAAAGAGGAAGGAACAACATATAGTTTCTTGTCACTTATTAGCAGGTGGGATTGGTACTGGGTTATGCTTGGCAGGATCCAGCACACCATAACTGATAGTATAACCATAATTGGAGGTCTCTTGCAGAATCATGCAGAGAAGGCTGAAGTATTTCTTCAGTATCTCTTTTTTACTTCACTTTTCACAATATGGGCTGCTACCAGATGACAAGTGCAGCTGGCAGCAAAGATAGGGAAGAAGGCAAACAGCTTATGGTAGGACGCTTCTACAAAAGATGCTTTACTGTGCATTAGACTAATCTGATGCTCAGTAAAGCATCACCATTTACATGTGCACAACAATTATTGCACAGTATATTAGTCCAATCCACTGTTTTCTAGTACCTGTAGATACAGATCTACCTGTATCTACAAGTGCTAGACAATGGCGCATTAACTAATATGCCATACCACACATGTAGATGCTGACTGGGAGCAAATTGCTCCTGTTCAGCCTAGACAGCAGGGGGTCAGAGGGGATGGGGAAAGCTGTCCCAGCTCAATGGGATGCTGCTTGCCAGCCATGTGGAGATCAGTACAGATCCTGATCCCTATGTGGCTGGGAGAGCTGTCCCTGCTGCCAGATGGCTGCCTCCCAGGCACATGGAGATCTGGATGGGTCTGGCTCAGGGCCAGCTTGATCTCCGCACAGCTGGAATGGAGCTTCCCATTAAGCCAGGACAGTATCCCCACCCACTTCCAGAGCTTGAGGATAAGCCCCTGTGCCTCCTGCCAGCTTAGGGCAGGCACCCAGAGGAGCCTGGAACTCCTCCTGGCTGCTGCAGGGGGGCAGAGAAGGGCAGGAGCAGGCCTGGATTGAGCTGCTCCTGTCAGGTTCAATTTGCTCCTGATGGGGTTGCACATATAAACATGTGTTGGGGAGCACTTAAATGAACATGAATTTTCTGCACAGAAAATTCAGGCATATTAATTGCATATGAAGTTGTACTCATATTGGCAGAATAGGTTAGGAATTATGAAGAGAAGTTGGCAGGACCACATTGCTATGCTGGGTTATGGGCATCTAGGTCTGGGGGTCACCCAGGGTTGGAAGAAGCAACCAAAATCTCAAGAACATGTGCTGAGTTTGAGTAGAGGAGAGCCAGGAAGCCAGAAAATCTGTCTGAGGAACTGAGTCAGAGATCACAAGAGTCAGGCCAAGTACCAAGTCAGGTGTCTGGAAGATCAAACCAGAATCAGGTTAGGGAGCCAAAGGGTTACAACAAACTCAGAGTCCATGGGCAAGCCATCAGAAATCCATCAGAGAGCTGGTGGAAGCACAAGCCAAAAGTGAAACAAACCAGGTACAAGATTAAGACTTGTTGGCCAGATACTTCCTTTTCTGAGTCAGGAGTTTTTGTATGAAGAAGTAAATGGTCACCTGATCCTGGCGGGGCACTCAGGTTATAAGAAGTGGGCAGATGGCTAAACCCAGATATTGGATTCTGAGCACCTATGTCCACCCCAGTGCTCAGCTGAGGAGATGGCAGATGGATGATGTGTCCATTTCACTGAGCAAAACACACACTGCCCCTTGTAATGTGACAAGGGGCAATATGATCTCCCCGTTTTCCCTACTCAGCCAGACCTGTGTCAAAGGGGGGAGGAGGAGAAGTGGCAGAGACTGAGGTTTCCTCTACCAAGCCAGACCTGCAATGAGGATAGAGGAGAACAGGGTTTTCCCTGGCCAGCCAGGGAAAGAGAGATTTTCTCCACCCAGCCAGATCCATAGGCACAGTGCATCCTGCCACAGCTGCTCCACTTCATTGGACAATGTTTTCCCCTTGTCCAGGATTCTCTGCATCCCTCACTCCTCTTTGTCAGGACCCGTGATAACCTGTGCTTCAGGTAGAAAACAGGTGGATGCAAGTCCCAGCAAGGAGACACGGGCTGGAGAATCAACATATATCAATTTCCCCTACTGCCCCCAAAAAGAAACCCCTTATAGAACTCTTTCTTTTTACAGAATGCCATGAAAAACTATTACCTCAGTTACCACCTGAAAACTCTATCCCTCCCATCAGTCTTCTCTGGTGGTTCAGTGAAACAAGTGTGTCTAGTCCTTTTTCCTCCATTTCTCTACCTTTTCATCTCTGATCCCCTTGTTCCAATTGATGTAGTACTTCATGCAGTCCCAGGTTCAGGTACTCTCTTGTCAGTGAAAGCCAACTCCTTAAAAACCTGGGGCTTTCTTACTTTCCACAAACTAGTTTAATAAATGCCAATTAAGTCCTTAATAACATTTCCTCCAATTCCTTTGACATGAGTGCATGTAGTCCCATTCCATGCTAACAACAGATTTATTTTGATAACACTCAGAAAGCAGCCAACCCTTTCCTGCATACCTTTGCACAGAACACGTCCCACCATTTCTTCTTTCCTGCGCCTATCTTGGGCACCTTGATGAGCTCCTCAAGCTCCATCTGTGTTGCACCCCTCTCACTGGCAAGATATTTCTTACAACCATGTATGCTAGGTCAGCATGTTCTCCTTTTAGTTGTTTACCTGCCACCACTTGTCTACCTGCCAGCTTTTTCATCTGTCTTTTTGTGAAACTTCCCACCAGTGCCATCCTGGGTCTCTCCCTTATTGTTTTCATCAATTTCTTACGATCCTTCAGCACCTCCAGTCCTACCTTCCCTATTTTATATCTCTGCATGAAACCTTCCTTCCTGATGTAATGAATCAGTGGTTGCCATGCCTATGGACTCTTTAAAGAGGTCTGATATGTTCCCCATTTCCTCAGAATTACAGCTGCGTGAAATTAGGTGATACGCACTGCTTTCCCTTCTCCCTCCATTATTGTCTTGCATACTGCACTTACATATTCTGCATGCATGAATAATCCCAAGTCTGGCAGGCCTCATACCCGCAACGCTCTTGCTTTGTACAGTTCAGCTCTAGGCAACCTCTCTGTTTTGTCATTTCCAGAACACTGTACATAACCCTTCATATTTTCCTCTGTACTTTTCTATCTGCTACCTTGTCAGTGGGAATACAATTCTCATTCTAATATAATAAAAGCTTTAGTCTGTCTGTCTGCCTATAACACTTTATTTGCACTCTGATTTGTTGTCTCGGCAGGTGCTGCCACCACTGCCTCCTGTCCAGAATGCTCCTGGAGCACTCCGATTGGTTGTTTCAGTCAGCACTGCTACAGCAATGTAGTATCATGTGTATCACTTGCATAAGGCAAATCTGTTTTGGGCAGTCCTTCCATCAAACATGCTAAGTCACACAGGAACACACAGTAATAAAAAAAGAAGAAAGTTATTGACAACTAAATAAAGTCTGATGTTGTGATGTTGATATTGTGTGTGTGTGTTTCCTTAGCTTCATAAAACTCTTTCAGCATAGCAGCCCAGACTGTAAATAGCCTGAAGATACACAGAAAACTTTGGTTTCCAATGTTTCAGTGCATTAACTTCCATGATTATGAATACTTACAAACAAACAACCAAAGATGGTCATAACTATGACCAGGGTGACTTTTCTTTTTTTAAATGCAAGTGCCAACACGTGTAAATGGAGATAGATTAGAAATTGAAAGCTCCATCTATTTTGGTTTGATTAACAGTTTAATGTATAGATCTCATTTGTTTGAACCAAAAAAAGAGAGAGAAAAGAGATAATCTTGCAAGTACTGTTGTAGCATTTAGTATCAATTAGTTTAAAATGCAAATCAAGATGTTCTTTTGTCTGGTTTGACAGAATCACTTTGTTACTTGTTTATCTTGGTAGAATGCTCTTTTCTACACTGTTGATTGAAAAATCTAAACTACATCATTAAATTCACATTTAGACTGATGCAAGAAAAAAAATTAAGTGCTCCGTACCCACAATTGGGAAGTGATTTTCATAACAGCTCAGCTCGCATTTAGGCACTGAAGCGATAGATCCAGATTTTCAAAAGCGGTCAGCATTCAACAAAACAATCTGGTCATTTAAGTGCTTAAAAGGGATCTGCATCTTTCTTAAGATGTGGATTTTTATTTTGATGTCTAAATGGGACCTGTTGAACACTTTTTCAGATCTGGTCCTAAAGGTACATGCTGAGGATATCTATATGTGAAATTAATGACAATGAATAAACTGAAGTGTATATCATGCCAGAGATTACTGCTCCTGGGCATGTCTTCACGCGAGCCTAGGACTGCAGCACGTTAAGCCAGGTCAGAGTAGACCCCTCTGGCAGGAGGCCTCAGGTATTGGCCTGCCAGACTGGAGCTGCTCCAGCCTGACTCAGCATGCTATGGAAGGGTTGGCTGGGGCATGAGGGTGCTAGCTGGCAGGCAGCTACACTGAAGCACCCTCCTGCACCAGTCAGCTTTGTCAGTATCTACATGTGCTTTTCTATGCACTAAAACAGTGGTCTCCAAAGTGGGGCACGCAAGACGATCTGTTGGGGTGTGGGAAGAAAATATTAGAACTTCTATTTATATTTATTTTTTATCTAAAAAAAATAAGAAAGAAATTAAGCTTTACTAATATTTAATATACAGATTGACACTGGCGCCCTCGGTCCATATGTCATGTACAGTACGCGAGATATCCTGAGGGAAGAGTGGGAGTTCCACAACGTGGAGGTACAGTAGTACAGTGTACAGTGGTCTCCAAACTTTGTACAGTGTTACACTGAGTAGTACACGTATATAATTTATAAATAAATAAATATACATATATTGGGGTTGCATGCTCAAAAAATTTTTACTGATAGGGGTGCGCAATCAAAATTTTTTTACTGATGGGGTGCACAATCAAAAAAGTTTGGAGACCACTGCACTAAAGAACACCACCACAGGATAGTACTTGTATTTACAAGTACTAACCTACAACAGCGTCTGTTTCTTGTGACCTAATGAGGCTGCACGTGTAGATGCTGAAACTTTTCTGTGGAGCTAATTAGACAGCTCCACAGTAAACATCTCACGTAGATGCACATTTGGGGTATGGCTTTCCCAACCTTCTAAGTGATTTAGGAGCCTGAATCCAAATTAAATGAAATGCAAGTTAGGCACTTTACTATTTTAGCACTTTTGAAATCTCAAACTTTGTGGAAAGAATCAAATAAATGCACACACTTTTATAAGATTACTTCAGTCATAAGTCTGATTCATCTTCTCCAGAAATAACATATCACCTCTCAGCTCTAACAAACACCACTAGATGAATATTAAGGGGAAAAAAATTGAAAGATTACCACTCTACTTCAAAATATTTTAAAATAATCTGTGGTAATACATCTAATAATATTTGGAAACAAATGTATGCTATATTATGAAATGCATGCTACTTTATAAAAGTTAAATTGATCCCTATAAAATATACTGAACATTTAGACAGCAAATAGTGGCATAAATTGCTGAATTTACAATACTTTAACAGCTTCTTAAATTATCAGCCAGTGCTTACAATGAGACAATGCATACTTCCTGAAAATACTACTTATAGGAGCAACTTAAAAAAAAATCCAATCCCTTTAAGACGCACTTATCCCACTGAAATCTGGTAATTCAAGAAAACAAATGGAATTACATAAAACAAGTGCCATTAAATACGCCTTCCTCCTAAGCTTTAGAAAGCAATAACAAAATAAATGGGTAATTTAAAAGAAAAGTACTGGAAGAGAGATCCAACTTGATTTTGCAGCTCTAGCACAATTACCTCATTCACTTTGCTATCAACTCGTATAAGATCAAATTCAATAGGAATATATTCTTTAAAAAAAGTGTTTTGTGTTTTCAAGTGAGCTTTTCATAGTACTGCCATTGAAAAACCATAAGTTAGAACCCCTGAGTTTGGCTGTAAGATTATAAGGGTTTTTTAAAAAAATAATAATAACAACAATAAATATAAGCTACTTTTTAAGGTTTATTATAATTTCTGGGTATTTTGGGTGCACTCAGCTCACATTTTCAAGCTTCCTTCTACAACTATGAAGAGTAGAAATTATTTTTCCTAAAAAACAAAAAGGTGCAATTTCACACATGGAAAAAAAAAAATACTTAAAACTCAGGATAAAAATCAAAGAGTGGCCAAGAGCTGCAAGCAGCACTATCGGACTTGCTCAGGACCATCCCGCTGCTCAGCTCTTTCTTCTCACCCTGTTGTCTCTTCAGACTCATCTTCACTGATGCTATGATTAAAATATGTTCTCTTGCACAGGTTTTAAAAAAGTGTTGGCAGGTAAATTACTGACAGAGCAGTGATGCATGGCCATCCAATGAGCAGCAGAACAGACATTTTGTTTTGGCAATCACATACTGCTCAACTGAACTTAAAAGATTATTTATAGTGATGATAACTCCACTATTTTCAGATGGAATTGCAACTTGCAAATTGATTACATTCGTTGGTTAAATAACGAAATTGTAAGGTAATCATACATAACAGCAAATTGTAGGTCTTCTAACAAGAATCCTAGAAAGGAAAACTCAATAACTGTAAAAAACTAATGAATGCAAATATATAAAATAATCATTTTTATTTGGAAATACCAGTAATGTTGATACTGCACTGCCTTTGAGAAGATCTGTTTAGCAAAACTCTACCTATAGAGGAACTATAAATATATACAATATTAACTTCAGGAAAAATGTAAATATATTCAAAGAGCAAATAAACAGCTATTTTTCCTAATTTGCTACTTAGCATCAAAACCAAAATTTGTCAGAAATAGAGTATCTTTGGCAAGGTTACATATCTGCTAGGGCTGTGCAAAACAGCACCATTTCATTTCAACTTCTGTTCCACCGTTTCATTTTGATTTTGTTGTTTCAAGTTTGAATTGCATCGAAACAGCTTTGAACCAAAACACCTGGTGAATATTCGCAGAGCCCTTAGTTCTGCTAACATTTTTGGTTTTAATCAGGCACTGAGTAAGCCCCATCTCACCACTAACACCACTGTTAAACATAGGCTTCATAGCCTGCAGGTAGCACTTCTAGATAGATGTTTTCTAATCCTAAACCATCTGAAATTCACACCAATATGTTTGCAACTGCAGTCTCATTAATCACATTCTTTCAAAACAGCAGCTGCAGCCAGTAGCTGGAAGCTGCTACTCTAGCATCACAGCAACTATACAACAATATGGCTTTCAGGAAGGGTATCCCTGTACTACATATTCCTGTACTACATGCTAGCCTGACATTTCTGATACTTTTCTTTCTCTCTCTCATTCTTATTTCACATGTATGCATGCATACACACACACAAACCAGCAGCAAGATATAGGATCTATCTACCACAACAAAAGAGGTACATAAATTATGCTATCAATATTGTGTCCATTCTGTTCATCATTCAACTAGTAAGATATAGGGGGGTATTCTTTTCAAGCACAGAAAAAATCTCTCTTAAATATTGCTTAATTGGAACATCTGGCTCAAGACAGACATTAGCATCTCTATGTGTACAAAGAGTAAATCATTTAGTCTTTCTGGGACCTTTAGCACATTATATCCTTTTCACCAGTGCAATTAGTTTTTACATTTGGGTAAAAAAAGAATAGACAAACAACATACAGCCCTACATCAGAGTAATGCACTCAAATCTAGTATAGAATTACCAGGGGAAAATGAGCGGTAACACAAGAGAAGTATAAGTTACACTATGGCAAGTGGCACAGATCCACAACTTACCACAGGTTAACTCTTTGCTCAAGACCATTACTACTTCTCCCATTGCCCAGTGAAAAAACATTTTAATAGCTTGAAATAACCTCAAAAGAAGATTGTTTGTGATCTCAATGTAAGTGTAAAGGCATTGGAGAGAGTGCTTGAAAAGGGCTTATGTCTAATTTGTGGAGACTTACGAGAAAGAATGGCCCCCACTGTCTTATATAAAGCCAGGTTTGAACTATGACTGCTTTGCCAGGATAACTGTGTTGTTATACTCTATCAGCAGAGCGCTTGCATATCAGAAAAACTTCTATTAAGAGAAAAGAATTGTGTAGTGCTACCCAAGACAAATGATTAAAATTAGTGGATAGAACCAAGTTAAGGAAAATTGAAGATGGATATCATAAAAAAACCAACAGTCAATTTCTACCTATTGATGAAAATATGAAAGAACTTCTCAAAAACAGTAATAAAAGCTTCAGCACTTAACCAGGCAAAGTATTTCCAAATAAAGTGCAAGAAAACATACTGCTTTGGCATGCGAAGAGCTAGATTAATTAAAATACATTTTCTATTAGTGATTGCTATATATAAATATATACATTATATATAAATGATAGAGCATAATAACTTATGAGATGGTAACTCATTGGCGTGCCTTGCCTACATGTGCACATTTACTGCACAGTATGGACAAGCAGCTACATGTGCACGCCCATACTGCACGGTAAATAAGGTGAATTATGCTCACTTGAGCATAAATTTGATACCTGCATTATGCAGGTATCAAATTTACGCCTGATTAGTTACTGCGCAGGAATGCACATGTAGATATCTTACTGCACAGTAACACTGTGTGTGGACTGACTTGGGATTAACTTTCATTCCAAGTCAGACCACACACACAGAATTTATGAGCTTTAAGGTCAGCATGTATAGATACCGGCCTATTCCGGCTTACAGCTCAGTAATTTACTGCGCAGTAAATTTAAGTCGGCATCAATGCACGTGTAGATACGCTGCACATGACTTCATTTTTCAGATATTCAGCAAGATCCTTTTTTTGCTCCAGAATTTCACTTGGCATTTATATTTAGTTAATTAATATTCTTTCTTCCCTATCTGAAGATCAGTTCAATGGTTGGATCAGAGACTTTTGTCCAAAAGAAGCAAAGGAATATCCCTGATAAGGATACTAAGCATTTATCAGATAATGCTTTTAATATCCATCCTTTGAATTCCACCTGGTTCTGCTTTTTCTATAAATTTCAACTGCCTTAAACTTAATTTGTTCTTTTAATGTCCATGCTACCTTTATCCTCTACTTCTTTTCAATGATTTCTTGGTCAATGGTATAACGTTCTCCTTCCCTGCTCTAACTTTACTGGATGACTTGTGTTTCTCCAGTTTTCCCTCAGAATCTCTTCGCTGCCAATATTCACTTAAGGCAGAAGGTGGGAGAGGATCAAAAGTTGGTTATGGATGCAAAATATTTTTTTTCTGGCAAATAATTTGTTTCCATCCCTAAGCAAAACAAACAAACCATTTTATATGCACAGTACGAGATATGGATCCCTGACTGTTTGGGATAATTAGCGCTTAGCCTGGTATATGTTGGGACTGTTTTAACCAGTGCCATCTGGTTATGGTACTCAAAGGGTTATGCAGCAGCTGGGACTGACATAAACCAATAGTAGAATAATGGTGAACCAGGTCTATTATGTAAACAAATCAATAGTCAAAATTCATTATGTTCATGCTCTTTTGTGTACTTCCATGCAGTTGTTGCATACAACTGTATCTGCTATGGCACACTAGCCTGCTTAAAACCTGGAAAAAGAGTTGGCTGCTATATATACTGCACAAACTGTTACTCATATAGTTATCATTTTCAAAACAAAGTTTAAAAAATGTGATCAGGAATTCCTCGTGATGGTGCATTATGGCAAGTCCTGACATATATATCAGTAAATAAGTGAATACTGGGCTTAAAATATAGCTCTGTGATGCTGCAATTGTGTACAAAAATGAAATGTTACCAAAAAAAAAGGGAGGGAAAATGAATGAAAAAAGAAAGATAAATGATTCCAAAGACAGATCCAAAAATGGTTAAATCACTTATTTTCCTGACCTTTGTAACTGGACAGATAATACTATAATGCTATAAAATCTCCAGGGAGATATTTTTGAGAGAATACAAAGGAAATTCACTGGCAGAGGAGCTAGTAGAGCCCTGTATTAGGAATAATTCAGAGGTAACATGAACTCAAGAGGCTGGGAATGTAATTTCCTTTCAAAAAACTGCATCAGTGTTCAGTAATTTTGATATTTATCCTGATACTTTTGTACTGATGCAAGCTAAAAGAATGTAAGGTAATTAAGATATAATAAACATAAAATATAAATAGGAGAATCACTGTGGATATTAGAACATTTATCTATATATTCTGGACACAGTCAACTCATAAATCAGCTCTATACACAGTATAATTGTTTTCCAATGAAAATTTTAGGTGGTTAAGTACTCATGTACTGCAGCAATAGTAGGTTTATAATACGGGTGTGCGAAGTGGACCCTATTTGATTTAGATTTGGCTCAAATCAGGGACAGTGATTCAATATGTTGATTTGGATCACTGTCCCTGATTTAAGTCAGCCACATCCAAATCTGAAGATTCAATGCTGATTCGGAGATTCAGCGATTCGGACATAGACAGCTTTAAATGATTTTTCTACATACCTTGAGGTACCAACGCAGCTTGTGAATGCTGCAAAACTGGGGTGGGTGGAGCATCCCACAGCAATGTGTGTGTGTGGGGGGGGGGGCTCCACATGCTCACTGATGAACCCAGAAGTGGGTTGTGGGAGGGAGGGAGTGGGGTCCACTTCAGGTCTGCTGCCGAGTGTGCTGTGGAGCCTCCTGCACTTCTGTGAAATACTCCGTGTGCCCCAGCACTGCAGCACTCATGAGCTACCTGGTACCTTGACGTATATAGAAAAAACATTTAAAACTGCATCTATGTCCGAATCTCCGAATCTTTCCAAATTGATGAGAAATTAAAGAGTCCTTTGATTTGATTAGGATTCGGAGATTCAGCCACCAAATCAAGCCAAATCTCCACTGAATCAAATCAGGAACCGAAGCTTCACATAGCCATAGTTTATAAGCTAAGAAGAACAGAGCAGAATAGGATTACTACATATTTTTGTTGTCCTTATAGTTGTCAAGGAAGGTAAAAATATGCTACATCATTTACATACGCAATATGGTTGATTATTTAGGGCTGAATTTTCTACTTAATTATTCCAGTGTAATGGTAATGTAGATCTATTTAAAACAATGGTATACAGCCTATGTAAGTCTGAGCTAATTCTTATATTCTGTGAAACAGGTATATTGATACAAATCCTGCGCTCCAGGAATTCATTCACTGAGCAGATAGTAATGGCTATGAAACAATTAACATTTAGAAACATCAAAACATTACTAGTTATTTCCATTATAAGCATAATAAAACACTGGCTGCATCTACATGTGCAATTAATGCCAGAGTAATAAGCTCTGGCATTAATTGCACCAGAGTTATTGCTCCCAGATGCACCATTTGAACATGCACCCAGGACTGCAGCATGCTGAGCCAGGTTGACGCAACTCTGGCTGGCAGAAGACCTTGGTGTTCAGCTTGCTAGACCAGCGCTGCTCCTACCTGGCTCAACATGCTGTGGAGGGGCTGGCTGGGGCATGAGGGTGCTCCAGTGTGGGACTAGCCAACAGGCATCCCACACACTGAAGCACTCTCATGTCCCAGCCAACCCTGTCAGCATCTACATGTGCACTACAGCACACTAAAAAGCTCTGCTGCAAGACAGTACTTGTATTTACAAGTACTACCCTGCTGCAGAGTTAATTAGTTTCCTGTGGCCTAACAGAGCTGCATGCATAGACACCAAGACATTTACTGTGAAGCTAATCGGGCAACTCCACAGTAAACATCTCACGTAGATGTGCCCACAGTATCTTACCTTTGCAGTTGAAGTGCAGTCCTGATGAGGAAGGCCAGGTGCTGCAGCACTTCCTCAATGTTACGTAACCTTTTCTCAAGCTCAATTCAAGAAGATGCTGACATTTTTAAGGTGCAGCAGTCTACTTCCCTAGAAAACTCCAGACCGCTCTGCAGTCTGAATCAGTAATTGGGAAAGTGCAGCTGTAATTCCTAGTAGACATAATGTACCTGCCTACAGACAAAAATGGTATATACAAACATTCAAATCAACTGGGTGAGGTTCAACCAGCTTAACCTGTACATAAGTGCAAAGAAATGTCTGAAGCTTCTGCAGACAACCTGCAACACTAAAAGCACCAACCAAAGAGGCCCAGAGCATGCAGCTCAGTATGTTTTCCAGGCTTTTCTGTCTGGCTGGATAGAGACAACAGCTAAGGGCACAAGTCAAGATTGATTGGCTGGTGCCCCAAGGGACCCCACTCCTTCCCTCCCCACAACACCTAGGTGGGTCAGAGTTTGAGTTGGGGGGTGGTTCTTGGGTCTTCTGTCCTACTGGGGGCAGGATCCCTGAAGGTTAGGTCCAGAAACAGGGGGAAGAGGTCATGTCCATGCATGGGGCCAGAGTCAGATATCTCTGGGGACTGTGGGGGCTGAGGGCAGGGCCATGCCTCTGCACTTACAAGATTCAGTGGCCCCACCAGGGTTTGTGAGCAGAAGAAGAAGGAACTGGTGAAAGGGAGGGGGGCTGGGAATGGTGGGTGGGAGGAGGGAGGAATCAAAGGAGGTTGGGGATGGGGGAGTGGGGTTAAGTTGGGCCATGTCTAGGCAGGGAGTGGCAGGAGGCTGGGTGACAGGTGCCAGTGGGAATAGGACCTCTAGTTTGGAGGCAGGAAAAGAGGGGTCAATCTGTTGAACCCCATCCCTTCCTGTCCAAAAACAGAAACCCTGACCCTGCCCCCCACACTGACAGGGCCTGGTACTCCAAGTAGAGTCCATGGAATGGGAGAGGAGAATTGGGGAAAGGCAGGGGGCAGGAACGCAGTGGGTGGAAGGTAGTGGGAGTTTTTCTGGGAACAAAGTGTGGGGCGGTCTCAGTTATGTCTGGGCAGGGTAGGAAGAGGAACCAGAAATGGGGGGCAAGATTTCTGAAGTTTGGGGGCAGGAGGGGGCAGCAACAATCTGCTATACCACTCCCCCTCCTGCCCAAAAATGCAGGGATCCAGCTACACTGGAACCCAAGACCCTGCCCCTAATCCCAGCATGGACCTAGCCTGGTGCTCCTTTTAGGGTCTGTGGGGTGGAAGAGAAAAACGTGGGTGGTGGAACATGTTTCTACAGGGAGGGCTGGGAATTTCCAGGGACTATGGGGGCAGTTCAGGCTGTGTCTGGGGTGGGGGCATTCAGGGGTCTCTGGGACTGTATGGGCAAAGTGGGTCATTACCAGGCTGGGGTAAGTTTGGGGGGTTAAGGGACAGCAAGGGCATGGGCAGAGGGGGTCCAGTGCTGGCAGGTGGCTCTTCCCTGCAAGCATGGAGTAAGGAATGTAACATCTCCACAGGCCTGTGAAGTACAATTAATCTTTACCAGCTCCTCAGCTATCAGTGAGAAGGGCTTTATGTCACTCAGGCTGTAGCAGTAGACTGCAGCCTGAGTCACAGAACATCTCCTGGGAGGGAAGCAGGGTGGAGACCAGGCATGCTGGGATGCCAGAGGGCAACCCTGCATCTCCAATTGATGGAGGTTGTGTGCAAGAATTTGTTCAAACTGTGACGGAAAGCCAGAAGCCACTATCACTTTAAGTAAAGAATGAAGCAGGCCAAGCCAGATGTGTGGGGCTGCAACAGAAAAGCACAGGTTGGCTATTATGCAAAGGGGAAATCCCTGCGTGTGGCTGGAGAGCCACTTTACCAGAAGAGGTGGGGCTTTGAGGCATATAAACCTAACACCTGAGGAAAGGCAAGCAGTCTGGCCCTGCATGCTGCAGGGAGTTCAAATCCAGGAACAGAGGGGCTGAAAGAGACAGCCTGGCAAGTATCCCAGTCACCCAGGAGGTGAGAGCCTAAAGGGAGATATGACTTGCAAGATTGTATAAACTCAGAGTGGGGAAGAGTTTTGCTGAAAGCAGTCACTCATATTTGTGTTGTGCTTAAGTTGTTACTACTGGACCAGATTGTGGCTACAGAGGTGTCATGGAGGCTGCAGGGGTGCCTGAGAGCCCTGTAGAGGTCAGGGAACATAAGGGGGCTGAGCGGCATGAGAACAGCCTGGCCTGGGTCAGGGACTAAGAAGTCTGGATGCCACACAAGCAGCCTTACTTGAGCCCTGAACCCCAGGAGGCTGAGAAGTAAAAAAAAACAGCCTTGCCTGGGTCTGGGATGAAAAGAGTGAGCTGGGGCTGGGGCCCAGAAGCCAAGGTCCAGGACAATGGACCTGGGCTGGAGGGTGGAGGGGGTACAGCCAGAGAAAACGGGTTGAAGCTAGGAAGGTTGAATCACCAACAAACATGTGAGACCTGAGGGGAGCAAACATTGCAGTAGGATCAGGGGGCCTCTCCAAAGTGAGCAATTATCATTTGCAAGGCAAGGGCATGGCTACAGGGGAGACCGAAAGCCATAAATACATCTTGTAAGGTGGCTGGTACCTTGAGGCACTGACATGGCTAAAAAGGCCATAGTTTATTGTGCTAGGGGCCAAAACTGAGATTGGCTGATGAAGAACTTGGAGCTCACTTTGGGACCCTAAAATAGGCTCCCTGCCCCATAAGAATTTCAATCAATGGGCACATCAACCTTGTGGATATTTCCACTGCATTGGTCATTTTTAACCAGTTAAAGTGCTGTGAAATGTAACATTTGCATGCATCCAAAGAGAAAGCAAGACTTACCGTAAGGCTCCTGCACTGCAGCCTAGATCAGCTCAGGTAGGCTCCTGCCCTGCAGCCCTTGTTATGTATAGCTGATCCCAGCCCCTTTCCTCTGATTGGTCCTGGAGCTGCTTTTAAGGAACTCTTCCAGTACCTCAGCCTTGACGCACAACACACTGGTCTTTAGTCTCTGAGCATTTCTGGTCTTAGTAACCTCTCTGGTTTCCCTGGTTCCTGACCATGATTTTCACTTGTTACTGGATTTCAGCATTGGATTCTCCCTGCAGACCTGACTCCCAGCTCCTAAGGATTTGTTTGTGTTGCTCTTGGACTTAGCTCTGTGGATTTTCTTTTGGTTTTAGTAACTAAGGCCATGTGTAGATGAAACAAAGGGCATGTGTGCAAGACACCTTAAAGCCAATTAAATGTTTTTACACCACTCTAATGGTGCTGGTGTTTGCATGTGTTGGTAGCGTATTGCACAGTAATTCCAGCCACTGTATCAAATTTGGCAGCATAATGTGCCGTAAATGACTTGGGGCACAGAACACCAAAACTCCTCCAAGGAGTTTTAGTTTGCTGTCTTACAGCCATTGAGTGAAGCACTGGGCTCCATGCAGCTCAGGGGCTCTGCAGGAAGCCTAGGCAGGCAGCCTGGGAAGGAAGGCTCCACCTAAGAAAAAAAAGGTGGCAAGCTTGATCTTTTTCTTTTTTTTCCCCCCCTGGAGCCTGCCTGCCTGCCTGAGCTACATGGGTATCTGGTGCTTCCCTCTGTGGCTGCTGTGCCCCCTGGGACCACCCAAGTCGGGTGCCTGAAGGCAGCTGCCACCTGAGGGGGGGCTGCCACTGCCGTGGAGGGAAGCACACACCCTCCCACAGCCCAGGGACTGCTCTGCATGCCAGCAACTCACCCTTCCCTCTGCTTCCCTCCCCTCCCCACTGCCAGAGCTGCAGGTAAGTTTGGGTGTGTGCTCGACACAGGGAGTTTAAAGGGCCCTAAATTGAAGTGGTGTTTTTAAAAACCCACAGCTTCAATTTAGGGCCCCCGTTTCACCTACCCATGCCCTAGGCTTCTAGGGTGTTTATACACATGCTCTGGGAGGCGGGAAGGGGGAGGAATGCTTTAATTTGAGTGGCTCCATCACATGTATCAGTGTTCCCATGCTGAAAAATGACAGCAGGGTGCTTGAACTAAAGCTCATCCAACAACCTTTAGTTTAAGCACCCCACCCCTATTTTTCAGCATGGGGCTGAAATTACCATGCTCCAGCAGACTCATTTAATCAAGCCTGCTCCAACTTGCTGCAATTACAACATGTCAGAACAGCCTCAAGGCACCTGTATGGACACCCCTGAATTTCACCTTGAGACCCTGGTTTGGCATTTGACTCCTGACTCCTTGTGATTTCCTACCCCTACTCCTGCAGTCCCCAGTTCCACACCAGGCTCCATCCACTAGGTTGGCTGGCCTGATGGACCATGACACTTGCATTCTCCCAAGTAGGACTGCTATTTGCCTTGACTCTGTATGAAATGTGCAAAGTGAGTAAAAACTCCATGAGTCTCCTTCTACCTGTTGCACTTACATAATTGCTCAACATTATGTGGCTTGTACTGGGTAAATATTGGCTATTTTAATACTTATTTAAAGATTATTCTGTAACACGCACAAGGAATATTAAAAACGTACCTTTACATCAATTATTTTTTAGCAGAAATATTTTGTGAACGATTTTTACAGCAGTCAGCAACACTACTATAATGATTCCATCACATAAGCCACTCAGTTCCATTTTTACATTGCTAACAAGTTATTTCTGCCAATATAATGTTATTTTTTGCTAATGATTTGATACTGTTGATTTTTTTTTAAATGCTGATTATTTTCCCACAATACAACTTCTCTTTCTGCCCAGCTATGTCTGTATGTTTTTGGGGGCGTGCTCACATAAGAATTTGATCTAATTTTTTGTTGCACATAATATGCATATTTACATTTTATCTTTCCTTTCTGCAACATATGGCAGCCATTATAATTCAAATACAGTATTCAACTCTTTAGCTGAACACAACCTTTTAAAATGCTCAAATTAAAAACGTAGCTCAGGAGAGATTTCTCTGATGTTTTAAACACACTCATCTCTTTGATAAAGAGATATTACAAATTATTTAAACCCAAAAAGTATTTGGGGGGTAACATTCCTTATACCTTTATGTATAATATATTTAAAATTAGTTAGTAATAATTAGTTACATATTAAATTCTAATTCAAACATACCTATGCACTGAAACTTTATCATCTTAAGGAACAAATTAATTTTTTTATGCATAGTTGTTGCTATCATTCGGTTAATAGTAGAAGAATCAAATGAAGGGTAGGTGATAAGTTCCCTTACTTGTATAAAATGACAGTCATGTAAAGCATAACAGCTCTTTAATATATGCACAACACCTCTTCAAATAAACTGTCAGAATAAAAATAAGCCTTGAAAGATTTACCAAAATTAATTTGCAATGTGTATGGTTTGGCATCAACCAAAAGTATTTTATAATATTAACCACAAAGCATTAAAATATTAGCAAATCTAATCCCCATTTTAAAATAGCATAGATCTCATAGTTTCATAGTTTGTAGGGTCAGAAGAGACCTGAGCAGATCATCGAGTCCGACCCCCTGCCATGGCAGGAAAGAGTACTGGGGTAAATGACCCCAGCAAGGTGGTCATCTAGCTTCCTCTTAAAGATCCCCAGGGTACGAGCCAGCACCACTTCTCTTGGAAGTTGGTTCCAGATCCTAGCCACCCTGACTGTGAAGTAGCGCCTCCTGTAGTGCCTGGATAGATATCTAGTCTGAATCTATCCTCTGCCAGCTTGTAACCGTTATTACTAGTCACTCCTGGTAGTGCTCGGGGGAACAGGGGCTCCCCCAATGCCTGCTGGTCCCCTCTGACTAGTTTGTAACAAGCCACTAGATCCCCCCCCAGCCTTGTCTTGTGGAGGCTGAGCAGGTTCAGGTCCCAGAGCCTCTCCTTGTAGGGCCTGCCCTGCTGCCCCTGATCATGTGAGTGGCCCTCCTCTGGACCCTCTCCATGTTGTCCACATCCCTCTTGAAGTGCGGTGCCCAGAACTGGACACAGTACTCCAGCTGCAGCCTGACCAGTGCTACATAGAGGGGGAGTATCACCTCCTTGGACCTGCCTGAGATGCATCTGTGGATGCATGACAAGGTGTGGTTGGCCTTCCTAACTGCATCCCCACACTGCCGGCCCATGTTCATCTTGGCATCAGTGATGATTCCAAGATCCTTTTCTGCCTCTTCGCTGACAAGAAGGCAGTTCCCCAGCCTGTAGGTATAGTGCTGGTTCTTCCTCCCCAGGTGCAGCACCTTGCACTTGTCTGTGTTGAATCCCATCCTATTCTCATCCGTCCACCCCTGTAACCTGTCTAGATCCAATTGCAGCCTATTCCTCCCTTCTGGTGTACCCACATTCCCCCACATCTTAGTGTCGTCAGCAAATTTGAACAGGATGCTTTTTACCCCCTCGTCCAAGTCACTGATTAAGATGTTGAACAGTGTGGGCCCGAGGACCAAGCCCTGCGGAACCCCACTGCCCACATCCCTCCAGGTTGAAAATGACCCATCCACTACCTTTCTCTGGGTGCGACCCTCCAGCCAGTTGGTGACTCATTTGACTGTGCAGGTGTTGACACCACAGTCCCCCAGTTTCTTAATGAGAACGGGGTGAAAGACAGTGTCAAAGGCCTTCCAAAAGTCCAGAAAGACTATGTTCACTGCTACGCCTGCATCTAAGGATTTGGTGACCTGGTCGTAGAAGGCCACCAGGTTGGTCTGACAGGGCCTGCCTCTAATGAACCTGTGTTGGTTACCCCTAAGCATAATCTCCCCTGCTGGCCCCTCATGGACATGTGCCAGAATAATTCTCTCAAAAAGCTTGCCCAGGATTGAGGTAAGCCTAACTGGCCTATAGTTTCCCGGGTCCTCCTTCCTCCCCTTTTTAAAGATAGGAACCACACTGGCCCTCTTCCAGTCCTCTGGCACCACCCCAGAGCACCACGAATGCTCCTACAGCTGTTCCAGGGGTCCTGCAATGACCTCAGCTAATTCCCTTAGTACTCTAGGGTGGAGATCATCTGGACCAGCTGATCTGAATACATTTGAATACATCCAGTCCCTCCAGAAGTTCCCTAACTAGTTCCTCACTAACACTTGACCTAGTCCACCTTCCCTGAGGTCTGAGGGGGGCTCAGAGTGGGGGTGTCTGTTCCGGTCCCTGCTCAGGAAAATGGAGGCAAAGAAATCATTAAACATGTTAGCTTTGTCGTCTGGTGTGATGACCAAATTTCCTCATGCATTATTTTTCAGATAATTTCAAACAAATGGTATTAGGGGTATTTTGCATCACTTTTGTAACTATTCTCTTATGTGAATCACTTATTCATCTTAATTATGATTTAAATTTATTTTAACTTTGTGTCTGTTTTTTAAAATATTTTCCTTTCCTATCTTATTAATATAGCTCACAAATGTAGTACTCCATGATAGTCTTGAAATTTGTTTCAACAATGGTGAAGTCTTCCCCAAAACAAAGGAAAGACTCCTATTTCATGCTCTGGGCCTAAAAAAACTAAATATGCATTTAGGTAACTGCAGTCTTTAGCATGTATGCATAGTTTGTGATTCTGCTCTGGGTGCTCACATGTGTCCATGCCCACTGAGCAGTATATTAATGAGAGTTGATTAAGCCCTGAAATTTTAGTCAGACAAATACCATGGCAAATAGGTGTCAGTTAAGAGAAAGAGGGCAGTCATCTAATATTTTAGTCTAATAGCCAAGAGCAGGAGTATTTGTGGACTTAATCTGGACTGAAGAGCCTTATAATTTAGCCTGTGGTGCCACCCAGGTATCTTAGAAAGAACATGCATATTGCATGTGTCATGAACTAAACCAGGCCCCTACACTGCTCACAGCTCATGGAGCCAGAGTCAGCATGTGTTCCATGTGACATAAGGCCAGATCTAGCATGTGTTCTATTTGGCACACAGGGCTGGATTTAGTGTGTTCTCCATGTGATGTGTGGGGCTGGATCCAGTACCTGCACAGCACACAGGGACAGATTTAGTGTGCATGTGGCAAGCAGCATGCAGGGTCAATGTGGGGCACTCACAGTGCCTGCACTGGATCCAGCTTTGTGTGCTGGATCCAGTGCAGGGACCTCGTTTGTGGGCCCAATCTGGGCCATGGACTGGCCCCATGCCACTCATCAAGCACCCTGGGACTGAAGTTTGACACCCCAGCCTAGCGGTCAGTGCACTTGTCAGGGGAGCAAGAAAACGAAGCATGGGAGGACTCAAAATTTCATAAAGAGGGATGTGGCACATTGCCCCTCGGACCCTGGGGTGGGGGTGAAAACAAGATGTAGCTGGAGCCCCTAGGCCAGTAGGGGGACACCTGGGAGCTGGGCAGGGAAAAGACAGACAAAGTGGAAGGGACCTGTCTGCTGCCACCACCCCTGTGCCCCAGCTGACGGGGGTGGGAAGGGGCAGAACTGTTCCTCCACTACTTCAACCTCAACCTGCACAGTGTATCAGGCTCAGCATGGGACACTACACCAGCAACCCATCCTCTTCAAATCCAATATTTTTCAATGCACAGATTTCACAAAGGCAGAGTGGTACTATCAGCTTGCTCACATTGTTCCATCAGCAAAGAAAACAAATTTAGTACAGTTAGCAGGGACAAAATATATCTTGTTTCAGTGTGTGAGAGTATATTTGAAATTTAATAGGCTGTAACTGATATGCCAATATTCTCCCATAATTATGCTAATAATACACCAGATCTTTTCTGCAGAGTCCATTTCAAACATGTGAATGTAAACAGTAAATACAGTATCAGCTGAGCCACTTAAGATGCCCACGAGTAACTATTTAAATCATGCAAATGGCACTATACATTCTCCAAATCCTATTGATTTTCATATTAAATGCACTGGTTAACCCTGCTGCTATGCCACCAAATGGAATTACCCCAACATGCACCTATTTTCAAGAGACTCCATGCACAGCCAGACCAGAAATGGCTGCAGCACCCACTGCAATCCAGCCTGAAGAGAGGGGCTGCCATGAGCCTGCTGCTTCTGGCCTACTTGCTGTAAGCAATACATGCCAAGATTCTGAAGCAAAGCAAGAGCCACCATTAAAATTTCTGATACTACAAAAGCTAAAAATCTATGGATGTTGAAAAACATGATAATAAGCGAAGGGAAGCTGGGCTGCTTCTAGGGCTCATGTAGCAAGAAAACTCCTTGTCCACATTTTTATTCTCCTTGTGTTGAAGCTGAGCACTCTCTAGGCTGCTCTGATACTAGGCTTGCTTCTGCAACACTTCTCCTAGTCATGAGAATGGGATCAGCTTTTACTCAGCTACCCACACCTCATTAAGGCTGTTTATACTGTTACTCAAAGCATCTTGCTTTTAAAGACAACTCTGAAATTGACACTGCCTAGTCAGTTTCACTACTGACCTAATTTCAAATAATTGACTTACAGAACACACTATGATACCCTTGATGAAGACAGTCTTATACAGGAAAGCACTAGCAGCTGAAGCTTTTAAAACAGACACTGAGAAACAAATGCCAAATCTCATGGACGTATACAAACCAGAAACCTTTTTTAGCAGAGGCTTGCAAGTTGTGTTCCATACAGCACTTGCTAGTGATTTATGAGTGGCTGACTTTTTCTCTGCACTATACTACATAAAAGGTACTTAAAATATATAAGGCACTGACTGAACATTAGTTTGTTCATGAAACCAATTATTATAGTTGTCATGGGGATGTAATGTGATGATAAATAGGAAGAGAGGGGACCATGAAATAATTTATTAAGATGCAGTCCACACAATGAAAAGAGTTGAGAACTTTGGGCATCTATACGTGAGAAACAAGGCTGCTCTGATATGCCGTAACTGCAGTGCATCGGAGCAGGCTCAATTAATCGAGTCTGCTGGAGCATGGTAATTACTGTTCTCCAGCAGACTCCAGCATCTTGTGTATCAGCATCCCCACCCTTGAAAATGTTGGCAGAGGCACTTTAAGTAAAGCTCATTGAACAAGCTTTAGTTAAAGTGACCCTGCCACCATTTTTAAATGCGGGGATACCGATACATGAGACTTTCTGGGCGCTTTAGTTAGAGCGACTCTTGGAACCACTTTAATTAAAGGCTCCCCCTCACACACACACATGCTCCTGGAGCATGTGTATAAATTCCCTTCCTTTCTATGGGAAATAAGGTATTGGGATATGAATGGCAGTGTGCTTAAAGAACTTATATGGGATTAAGGAGGCAGGAATTGAATTTCTAGCTCTACCACAGTTGTCTTGTATGACTTAGGGCAAATTAATTCATCTTGGTTCCTCCTCTGTAAAATGGGGATAATGATACTTCTTGACTCAATGGAAGTGTTGTGAGGATAAATATATATTAATTTTTGAGGAGTTCAAATAGCTTGGCAGGGGGGCAATAATCAAAGTGACTATGTCAGAAGAAACAACTGTCCTGCTTTAAGTGAGAAGACTTACCCCTTATGAAGGTATGTCAACTAATCTAGTTTGGCTGTTCCATGTAACCCACAAAAGGTAAAGCTAAACCAAGCTAAACTTTTACACTGGAAAGAAGCAGCTCTTAAATTACCACAGTTTAGCGTTCACTCACAGTGACATGAAGTGAACAACAACAACAAAAAACAATTACAAAGAATCTGCCTGTAATATGCTAAGTCATCTACACACAACGTTTCAATCAATATAATTGATCTGCCTGCCTTATGCCATAAAGGTCCAGGGTGCCAACATGAATTAGAGCTCAGAGGCTGAACTCAACACTTCCTTCAGAAATCTATAATCTGGGTAAATCAAGCATTTGATAGGCTTAGAGATTTGGTTTGTTTTAATATTGTTTGACAGGAGGATGAATATTACACATTCTTAAGTTAAATCACTTTGTTACAGATCATTATCTGGGCAGGAAAATGACAGACATATGGATGAAATAAAAGAAGAATAAAAGCACTATAAAGGAATTTTTAAAAAGCTAAGTGAGATATTTTAAATTGTTATTATTATTATTAAGATCATATTAAAATATATATGAGCAGATAAAACACACAGGGTAAAAAAAGTGAACACAAGAAAAACTACTAAAAACTAGACTAAACAACTGTCTCCTGCATTAGCTCTGCTATATAGTTTCATAGATTATTTAAAATATAAAGGGAAAACGTACTGCACAAAGGTTTGGATCAACCCTAGATTCCAATATTTCTTTATTTTACCCATCAAATCAAATTTTATTTTTAGAACAGAAGAAATGATACAAAATGCAAGACTGTAGCTCAGGAAGACACCACATAACTGATTTTATTATTTTCTGCCTTTCAAATCTGGAAACAGTGGTATTTCTTCAAAACTAGCCTTGCAAATTACATTAGCCTTTTCTTTCATATTTCAAAAGAGGTGGTATTTGAGTTTCATTTCAGCACCAAAAAAAAAAAAAAAAAAATATCAATCCTCCAGCTAAACTGTCTACTCTTGTTTAGCTGACATTAAAGTTAATAACATCATATAAAAAGTTACGTCTGAACAGTTGGAGGTTGAGCCTCTGTACACCATTGAATAACAACCACAAAAGTTTGTACCAAAATAGTGTAAATATAACATAAATAAATATTTATAGCTCTATTTTAACCAACAGTAAAAAGGTCTTAATGAAACATTTTTAGAAGTTCATGTTTTTCATGAAACATTTCCAGAAGCTCCAACATTACATTACATTTGCTTGTTTCCAGAATTATATGAAAATAAAATACATTTCAATAAAATTAAATTCATGTGATATTTATGTTCCTAAAAGGTTGATATTTTCCACAAAAAATATTAGGAAGAGGGTTGTTTTTTGTCTCAGGTGAGATGTATACCTGTTTTAAAAGTGACAAAATGAAATAGCACATGCTGGGCTCATTGGCCAGGTACAGACACTACACTTTTGCCAGTATAAGTAATTAGAAACCAGTCTATACCTGTAACAGAACAGAAGTTCACCACACAAAAATCAGTCTATATCTCTAACAGAACAGAAGTTAGCCACACAGATTTGTTTTAAAATGGCAGAACCTGGTCTAAGAGGGAACTCCCCTCTTGTCAGCACGGAGGTGGAAAAGGATCTTGGGGTCATCACTGACTCCAAGATGAACGTTGGCCGGCAGTGTGGGGAGGCAGTTAGGAAGGCCAACCGCACCTTGGCATGCGTCCACAGATGCATCTCAAGCAGGTCCAAAGAGGTGATCCTCCCCCTCTATGCGGCACTGGTAAGGCCGCAG
>NW_017728949.1:11429685-11448523 GCF_001723895.1 Crocodylus porosus | reverse complement strand
CGGACTAGATGATCTGCTCAGGTCCCTTCCGACCCTAGAAACTATGAAACTATTTTCCCCTCCCCACCAAAGGAAAAACATGTTGTGTTTGCTACCAGTCTACACTATGCCGCTTACAAAAAACTATAACTTAAATTGATTCTGCCCCAGGCTTTTTGAATGTGTGTACATAGCCATTAGAAACCAGAAAGCCTATTGCGTGGAAATGTCTATACTATTAAATAGAGCAACCTGAGAAACAAAAAGGAAACTAATCCAAAACATACACCACAATTTTCTTTAAGAGCTGTATGCAATTACTTGCATGAAGCATACCAAGGATAAAAACAGAAATAAGCAAAAAGCAAATGAGTAAAAATTAGAACAAAATAAAGGTAGGAAAGTTCCTGAATCCTGCAAGTGAAATGACCATGGCAATGCAGAACACTTCCCCTTTCTCAGGAGGTTGTGAAAGACATACTTACCATACAGTCAACATGTAGTAGGGCTTCACAGCTCAGAAGCCTGGGTTGCACTGGCTATGATATGAGAGGTGGAGACGGGGAGTACTCTGTATTTGCCATTGAGCGCTTCTTCCAAAACAGGCACTATTTCCAAAATACACGTAAATTTTACAATAAAAATTCATCTACAGTAAATGTTGCTAATGCTATTCTTCCTTCTGTTCTCTGCTCATAGCAGAAAGGGGAAAGGAACAATCAGCAGATGATAGCAAAATTCATAGAAACTTCTATACTACTGATGAACAAAAGAGAGAGAGAACCTAAAGCCTCAATGTGAATTCAGTAAGGTTAAACATTTCTAAAAGGATCCACAAAGGCTACCATTTCTATCTCCTCTGTTTCCTATCAAAGTTCCTCCCTCAGAAATGAACATTGGAAGGAAATTCCATGAGGGAAACTTTAGTTTTTGAGTCCCCCAACTCCTAGCCTTCATCCTATGAGTAGAACTTCCAAGGGTAAAAATCTTTCTGAGAGAGAAAGAGAGTACAGAAGTTTATCCTCCAGCTACCCCCACCCTCCATGCCCGCCTGGTGATTCCCAAGAGCGTTTGGCTGGAATGAGGCAGCAGGGAAAGACCAGGGTCTGAGGAATGTGCAGGAAGTAGCTTCATCTACTCTGCTTCCAGTCTGCAGGCACTGCCCGTTTTGAGGAAGAGGCAAGGACCAGCAGCAGCTGCCCCCCTCCCTGAACAATCTGGGAAAACTGTTGTGAGCAAAGCCTCCAGTCCATTCTCCAAGCCAGGCAGTGCCTGCTTGGGGAAAAAGGCAAAGAATAGTGACAGATACTTCCCTATTCTCCCAGACTGGAACAGGAAAGGAAAAGGAGCAGTGGGGCAAATCCACCACCCAATTCTCACTCCAGAGACTCCAGAGTGAGAAGCAGGCAGGGGGCTCATGGCCCCTCTTCCTCCACTTGGCTTATGTAAATAAGAAGCTTCCAGAGTAAGAAGCTGGCAGGGAGTTAAGTCCCCAGAAGGAATTAAGTTGTGGGAAAGTTTGCAGATATTCATTCTCCCAAGAGAAAACCTTCAAAGGGAGCAATTGCTATCTGACTAGAAATTCATTCTTCCACATAAACATGAGGATATACTCATATACAGTAGGCGTGTGCGAAGCGGTTTGTATTCGCTTTGGATTTGGCCAATTCTGGAGACAGTGATTCGATTTGGGGCAGCAGCCGAATCACCGAATCAGCCAGGCCAGGCCCATCCCCCACCCCAGCCCAGCCATGGCTGCTCCTCCCGCCCCAGCTCCTGGCACTTGGAAACAAAAAGCCCCAGCTGCCTGGGTGCTGCCAGGCAGGGGGAGATCCCTGCTGCCCCCCACTGCCCCTCACTGCCCATGCCCCCTAACCCCCGCTCATGGGTGCCCCCCATGGGCTAGCTCTGGCCCTTTAACAAAAAAAGAACCTGAAAACCCCCTGGGACTCACCACTCCTGCCAGCAGGGAGGGATCCCTGTTGCCCCCTGCCACATGGGGAGGGGTGAGTCCCAGGGATTTTCTTTTTTTTCCTTAAAGGGCCAGAGCTGGCCTGGGTGGGGCACCCGCGGGGGGGCTGGGAGAGCGGGGGGACTCATGGCAGAGCCTCCCATGCAGTGTGGGGCAGCAGGGATCACACCTCCCCACTGCCCAGCAGCACCTGGTGAGCACTGGGCTTTTTTTAAAGTACCAGGAGCTGAGGCAGGCAGGGCAGCCATGGGGGAGGGGCTGGGGAAGTGGGGGAGCTGGCAGGGGTCCCCCCATTGTCCTCACCCCCTGTCCTTCCTCCCCTGCCCCTAGTACTTACCAGCTTGGAGTCAGCTGCAGCTCTCTGCTGCAGCCACCGGGGACTGCCTGAATCACCAAAGCTTTCTGAATGTTTTCTGAAGATTCAGAGAGCTTTGAATCAATTTGGATCTTTAAATTGGTCACCTGATTCAATTCAGATTTGGAGATTTGGCCACCAAATCAGGCCGAATCTCCTCTGAACTGAATCACCACCCAAAGCTTCACCCAACCCTAATATACAGGTGTTAAATCAGCTCAATTTTTCCCCAAACATTTTTATATTCAGATTTTACATTTTAGGCAAATAAATTGTTTCTTGCAAGTCTCGGAAGGCAAAAGCTATGGTCATATGATTCAAACTTGTATCAAGCCTTATAAAGACTCCTCAAAGGTAGACTGCTGAAGGTCATATCATCAGTGTAATGTTAAGCTTGGTATATAGAAGCAAACAAAATTCTATTGCACTTTATATATGATATGCTTGGAAAGAATACAAAGCAGACTTTACAGTCTCAGTCAGATGGCATTTATTGTATATATGAACTACACTCTGAACTGAAAGGATATTAAACCCAAAATATGCAAGCAAAATATCCTAGCCCCTATAACAAGGAAGGCATGGTTCAGAAACCATTGTTACATCCATTGAGGCTAGAAGGAAATACCCTTCCTCTAAAAAAAGGAGGAACTAATAAATCAGTATTTGTATAGTTTTTAGTTCCCTGAGTAATTTCCATGTAGGAAAACCAAAGGCCATATTTGCTATTCTGATACAAATATTTAACAAGAAATATCCTTACTATTTAGGATTACATTTTTATTAGACCTACTCTTTGAAATACCCCTGCTTAACAATTTTCCTTCATTTATATTCAATAAAATTTTAAAAACTCTCCTACAATTAACCATTGTTTACCATTCAAGTACAGCATCTAAACTCCATTATAGGACTGGAGGTGCACTGTCCACTAGTTTCCTAACTAAGACAGCAGTATGACAAGGATGTCTGCTTGCTCTGCTACTTTTTAATCCATTTCAGAATGATCTAAAACATTTGTTAACAGGGAATCAATTCAATTCACCCGCAATATTGAATGAATCTATCCTTCTCTCGCTTTATGCAGATGATGTGTGGTTAATGTCACAATTTTGGACTGGCCTCCAAAGGATATTAGATGCTTTTCAACAATATTGTGTCTCAAATAGCTTGGAAATAAACACAGCTAAGTCCAAGGTACATAGCTAAATCCAAGACTCTGTTGTATGAAGCAGATGGAGTGCTGACTACACGATTCATTCCAAAATAGAAAAAAAATCTAATTACTTTTTAACATGGATTCTAGCTCTAACAAACTCTACAATCTGGGGGCTCATGCAATCTGAAACAGGGCTACTTAATGTGAGCACTTTAGTTCAATTAATAACTCTAAATCATTAGATAAAAATAATTGTAGAAGCCTCTTCTTTTCCAAATAAACCCTTATTTGAATAGTTAACTATCATTTATACGCTCCCAAACAAAATGGCCTCGGAAATGTGACCCAATGTTTATATGTTTACTGACCCAATATTTCCCCTATATTTAAAACAAGAAATAAATGTAAGAATTAAAGATGCCAGCATATAGACAGATAGGCAGGCAGTGAGATTTTCTCAAATTTCCCCTTTCTTCAAATTAATCAAGTACTCTTTTGGACTAGAAATTCATTTTTCTGAACTACAAAACTACAAACAACAAGAAGCCATTATGAGGTTGTGATTCTGCAGTTGAGATCTGCAGTTATCATGGAGAGGTGGTGCCGGATCTTGTATTTGGACAAGATATGCTTTTGCAGGAAGGATGAAATAGTTGACCTAAAAAAAAAATCAGTATTTGTGGACTTGTTCAATCTTTGAAGAAATAAGAGGGAAATGGATCTCTCTATTAGAGGAAAACTTTAAGCACAGGGCTAATGAAGAAAAAAACTGCCTGGCTCCTCTCTAACAACTTATAACTTATCTTATACTGCATGGGTATATTTCCACTACTTGTACAAAGAAAAAGGGCCAAAATCAAATAAATTCATTGTTTTTATTTTTTATTCTATTATTTTATAGTATTATGTTGTACTTATTTTTGTGTCATCATATATATTATGTTCAATATTGAGTTTAAGTTGGAATATGCAATTTTATTGTATACTTTTACCAATAACTACAATTAGGGCTACACAAAGTTTCACTGGCTGTTTTGTTTTGACACTGTTTCGACTCATTTCGAGCTTAAAACAGCAAAATCAAAATGAAGGAAGGGCTTCAAAACAGCCTTGAAATGAAACGAAGGCAGTCAAAATGTTTCAAAAATTCCAAAATGTAATACCCATAATTATTACGTTTTATTTATTAGAAGTCCTAATCACCGTACTAGGTGCTAGGTTCTGTGCAATACCAGACAAAAAGACAATCTGACACCCAAAGAACTGAGGATCCAAGAGTAAGATGAGAGAAAACAGATGGATGCAGATAAAAGAACACAAAGAAAAATAAGACATTAGGCCGCATAACAGCAGTGGCCTGAGGATGGCAGCAGCCTGGCTGTTACCAAGGTTTTCTAGGCATCATGATCAAAAAAATTCTTTAAGTAGGGATTTAAAAAATCTGGGCTTTTCCTCATTGTCCACAAGATGCCATCACTGATATATCAGGATTCAATAAAATGTACATTTTTACCTAGAAGCTAACAAAGGAAGACACTCAAGATAGAACTGCTCAGGAATATTTTACAAACTGTTCTTTTCCTCAGAAAATGCTGATTTCTTGAAACACAATGGAGGTTTTTTGTAAGAAAGAGTCAAGTTTCAAAATTGTAAAAATATTTTTCTTTCAATTATTTTGAAACAAAAATTCTGATTTTCCAGTTTGAAACTATTTTGACTATACATTTACTATGATCATAATTAAAATGAATAAAATAAAATAAAAATGATGCATCTTCAAACAAAATGAAATATTCCAAATGCCCAGAAACTTTTTTTTCACTATTTCAGTTAGTGAAAAGCAACAGGAATGGTAAAACTCTCTCCAGTCTTCTCATAAGCAATAGGGAAATTCTGTGTAAACTTACTAAACATTCAAGAAGTCAGTAGGTTCCACTTAAAAGTATTAAAAACAACATGTAAATAAGGTTTGTCATCACACATTACTAGATTTGAATACAAATGTAAAGCACTAGATAATACACCATATTGGTAAAATAATACCAACTTACCATCAGAATGATTCAAAGCAATGATTCCTTCATGGACAAAGAAAGAAAGCAAGAATACACTTTGGTTCTTTCTGTAGTTTTTCTCCTCAGTCAAATCTTTTTAACAAATTTCATTTTTAACACTTTTCATTTGGAAGTTTCACATTTATGCCTTTTGTGGCATTGTATAGCTATTAGACAGGATAGCAAAATGACCTAGTAAAATTGTCTTGATGTATACAAAAACAAAATGAAATGAAATAATGATTAATATGATACTGTCAAAACAAAAGTGCATAACACAAAAGAAAAGAAATCATATGGTTCAAAAAAAGGTGCTTCAGTACCTTAATTAACCCTTAACCTTTCTAATTTCAGTTTTAGACTTGCAACTTGAATTTGTTATATGAATGACATTATATAAAATATAAGATTCTACAAAACATCTAACTCCTTTCTTACATTATATTTTTAAGGAGTTGCATGAAACGGTGCAAGAGAACCTCCAGATTCTTCTCCAAAGACTCATGGATGAAGAAAGCACAAGCTAGAGGAAACAGTTTCCAAGTCCCCTCTAACGTTGGGCACTAATAGAACTGGGGATGCTGTCACTTCCTGTTGATGTAAGAATTTTCAACAGGTAAGAGACCAGAATCCCTTTCTTCTTCCACAGAAAGCAGCCACGTTGCCAGAGAAAACCCTCACCTGATACAGACAATTCTCTCTCCCCTGCACAGGAGGTGGAAGGGGAGAATAGGGTACAGAGGTCTCGATCATGCAATGATTTATAATCAGGCTCAGTGCCTCTACATCACGCATGATAAGACTGCAGCTTTCATTTGCATTTTTTTGTGCACGATTATAATAATTACTGGTGTGATTCAGTTCTCTCTGACCTTTTTTTTTGCAGGAGGTCAGCTTTCCTGGCTCCCAAGGAGACAAGTTTTTTAAATCTTCTCTGGAAACCACTGATAATAATGGGAAAGCCTAGTATAATAAGATATAATGATGAGTTAATCCTAAAAGAGAAAAATATCATCGATGGAGCCCATCAGGAAAGCCAAGATAATCTCACTAAATCCTTTGTATTTGCTTTGCTTTATTATCATCTCTAAATTCATACTGCTACACTACCCACATAAAGCCATTTAGATTTCTTATTCTTAGCTATTATAAAATATCATGCGAGGCTGAAATCATTTAAGACCACGCAATTACAAGTAAACAGGAATAATGTATAATATCTTTAAAAAATGTAAATACACATTTTAAATATATATTTTGCATGATATTGGGCAGTCTATCTTATAAATGTTACTGCCAATCAACAGCATAAACTGCTTCCTGTAATATTTACAAGGTTATGTAAAAGGTATAATTCAAAAGCAATACAGTGACACTTGATTCCCAAGCCCAAATTTACCAACTAGCTTTAAATGAGGTACTGTAATGCATGGTGTGCTCACAGAAAACAACCCAAACCACAGATAAAAATAATACTAGGATAACTCTTCTTGAATGAAAAAGCATGAGGATGAATATTGCAGTATACCAGTTTTCCAATGTTGTCATGACAAGAGCTCCTGAGTTTAAAAGCAAAGAAAGAAAAAGTGATCTTGATTCTTTTACATCCAAATATCACAATAATGTCAAATAATAATAAAAAAATAGGATACTCATGCTATTATTGTTTGGTTTATACCATTCCTAATTGTACATGGAATTTCAAATATCTATCTCAAATAGTTCCTGATTCAAAAGTATGGATTAAATTCAGCCCTCCAAGATGTTGTTCATTCAAGGTCACCAGCACTGGGTGACATATTCCATGGGCCTTTGGGTTGGCATGTTAAGTGCAAAAGTGAACACAATACAGGATAAGTTGCATCAATTATTTGAGGTTACATGAAAGAACAGCCCAAGGAAACAAATAGATCAAGGAGGAAAGTGGATTAGGCAACTGGATCTCAGATGGTATGTAATACAGCTGGAATGATTGGGAGGCTTGCAAAGGCACTGGTGAAGTTTGAACTTGATATAGAAGGAGAGAAACCAGTGGCTAGGGACAGAATTACACATAAACTGGTATAAGTGATCATAAACTGATTCACATCTGTAACACAACAGAAGTTCAGTGCACATAAACTACTTTCAAAATGACTGAACTGGTTTAAGATATACCTGGATGGGTGTATTTCACAGGGTGGGGCTCGCTAGCGCCCCCTGCCGTGTCAATTAAGGTGATCCAGCACCCTCTTTTCAGCCGCCACGTCTTTGATCTTATGAAATTCAGTAAGGGAGGCTGTGTAATTCCATCTTGACACACCGCTGGTATTACCTCCATTCCAAGTGGGGTGCTCCAACACCCCCTCAGCCTTATGGGCAATGTGTGCCTCCTACCTCCCCTTTAGCACGCCCCAAGCCTCGCAGCTGTTCCTGGATGTTGCTCTGTCCTTGCCCTCCAGCATCTTCTCTGGCGCCCATTGGGCTCATCCTGCCCTGGTGCCCCTCTCTGGCACCCCTGGGCCTGTTACCCACCTGGCGCCCCCTGGGGCTTGTCACGCCCTGGCGCCCCTCTCTGATCCCCCTGGCACCCCTTTTACTGGCGCCCCTGGGTTGGTCATGCACCTGTCACCCCTTAACCAGCGCCTCTGGGCTGGTTAAACAACCTGCACCCCATTACCGGCGCCTCTGTGCCGGTGCTGCAACCTGCACCCCACTACTGGCACCTCTGGGGCTTGCTGTGCCCAGGCCTCGCCCCACTGGGCCTGTCTTGTGGTTTTCCCCCACTCTTCACCCTCTCTGGAGCATCTCGCCCCCTCTAGGGCCTTTTGCCGTGCTTCCCGCGCTTCTCGCCCCCTCTAGGGCCTTTGCCGCGCTTCCTGCACATGTTGCCCCTTCTGGGGTCTATGCCATGCTTCTCGTGCCCATTGCCCCTCTCTGGGGCATATGCTGCGCGTTTCGCCCGCTTGGGGCTCAGGTGGCTGCAGCCATGCCTGGCCCCTTGACCCTTTCCTGGGTCGCTTGCCCCGCTGGGCAAAATACCGCCCTCATGGGCTGGGGTCTCAACCCCTATATGCTGAGTGCCTCTCCGGCACTCACTCACCGTGCCCACTGTGGCACTAGAGTCCCCAGCACTGTGGAGCCCTCCGGGACTCTCTCCTGGTCCTACCCCAGTTGGGGCTCAGGTGGCCGCAGCCGTGCCTGGCCCCCAGGACCACTGTCTCGGTCCTTTGCCCTGATAGGGCTTCTCTCTAGTCTTGCCTCACAGGGTGGGGTCCACTGACCCTTCGATACACGCACCACTGGCACAAACAGCTGTGCCCACCAGGCACCACTAGCTGTGCCCTGCTGGGCACCAGGAACCCCCAGATTATTGGGGAGCTCCCGTGAGGCCTCCTCACACCCCTACAGCCTCACCCAGTCCTCTGGTTTAACCATAACAAAAACCATGAGCCAAGCAGCTGCAACATAAACAAGAAGCCTACTGGCTCATAACGCAATCATGAGCCCCCAAGCTCATAAACCCAGCTCCGCTCTATGCTGGCCCTGTCTTACCTCCATCAGAGTTCCCTTTACCCCTGCATCATTGCAGCCGGTCAGAGTGGTCAGGCCGCAACCATCGACCCGGGTTGCTCAGCTTGCCCGCAGAGCTCCTGCTCCTGAGGCTGCCGGGGGGGGAACTGCTAGCTAGGCTTTGGCCTAGCTGTTTATAAGGGCCTGGCCCTGCCCCTTTTGGTCATGGGACCAGCCTGGTTGCCCCAGCAACCCACATCTGTGCTGCTTCAGGGAGCTTCAGCAGCCCTATTCCTACTGCTAGTAGCAGGCACCCTGGTGCCCTGCTACAGTGTAGTATCAGACTTAACTGGGTTAGGTTAAACTGGTTTATTGAACTTCTGTCCCAGATCCCCTTCAGATTCAAATTAACTCACAGTCCCCCAGCATCCCAGGATGCTTTGCACCACTTCCACAAACCCCTCCTTGCAGAGTGGGGAGGCTAGCCTTAGCCCAACGGTCTGCTTAAGTGAAGCAGGGAAGCAAGCTCTAGCACATTTCTGGAAGCAAAAGTGAATGTCTGTTCACTTACTTATGGTTTCTATCTATGCAGCTTAGACTAACCTGCAAAGATTGAATCAATTCAGCCTTGGGCTTTTTGACTGTCTGTACTTAACCAGAGGGAGATGTTTAGATTACTAGAAGACTCCCATACTTTCCTGAAATATTATTCACAAACATGAGTTCCACTGAATAAATATTACTTGCGTCACTGTAAAAGGGTGACTATGTCCTTCCCGGTTCCCCTCAGAGCTCTCCTGCCACGACTTTGATTGAAAGGAAAAAATCAGTGTTTATCCCTGAGGGTGAGAACACACCACAGACCACCCGGATGGTTAACTTCCTGGTGCTATCTTTATTGGTATAAGGGTTACATTGTGGTTTCCTCCCTGCTAATTGCCTCACTAGCAGAGGGAGTGGTATGGCTGTTCTAATTAACACCTAAGTCGGTGCATCTCTCAGCTGTTTTAGTCACTTTCGGCTTGTACAGTGTTCTCACTGCCAGTTACCTCATTGATGGGAGTGTGTCTCAGCTGTCTCAATCAGCTCTCTGGCAGAGAAGCATCTCTGCTGTGATCCCTCCATGCCTGGGGCTGAGCCCGCCACACACCCTGGCTGCCTGGTGGGGCAAATGGCTCTGCAAGGCTCTCCCCTCTGTGCACTGCCCCAGGGTCCTCTGCACGGTGTTCCTCTTCCCACTCCGCTCTGCAGGATCCCCTGGATCCTCCCTTAGTTGCCCGTGCCATCTACGGGCTTTGGGTAGGTACCCCCACTCCTTACCGGTGGATCGCAGCTATTCTCGTCACTGGTCCCTGACTCCTTTTGGGGTCTTGTGCCTCCTCCTCTTCCTCTCTCTCCTCATCTGTGGTCTCCACCTCCGGTGCCCAATAGCAAAGTACTGTTCCTAACAGCTGGGCTTTTGTAGGCGGTGGCAGGTTTAATTACCCAGATCTTCCCTAGGTGTGCAAAGTCCCTTCACCTGCGTAGCATGCTCCCCATGGTCTCCTGCCCCTGAGGCTATCCTAGTAATGAGGCTTCTACCCAAGCCCCTGCTACAGTCAGTTAAGCCCACATTGGCTTTATGATATTGCAAAAGTAATATACTTATACCAAATAGAAATATACCCTGATTTTCGTTTCTAGTGTTATATAGACAGACAGTTGTTAAATAATATCATATCATACCATACTTTTACATAAATTTAGTTTTTGAGAATGATGTCATTTTTATTTAGGTTTCTAGAATACAGATCAGGAACCCATTTATGAAAGTTGGGGCTTACAGAATTTCATAATTTGTTGGATTTTGGGAGCACTGCAAATCTCAGAAACCAATAGCTACAATACTAGTAATTTAGACAAGAACAGTTGCAAACTACAATTTCCTTCATTCTCTTGGAAATGAATGTCAGATTATCATGGGCTAAGACACTTTACAACAAATATTTAAACAAAGTGATGTTTGTTTTCAATTACTTCCTTTCCCATTTTCATTGATATGATGTCCCTTTCGATAGAAACACTGGAGGAAACAGCAACTACCTTGAAAGAACTCTTGTTAATTTAAGTGTCTAAGACCTGTAGTTTTTCGAGTAGTGCAAGAGTATAGACCATATGATTCAAGAGACAAGTAAAGGGGTTTACAAGGGAATAAGGAGTTTGGTGTTAAATCCAAAGCTTGTAGTTTTTAAAATTTTGATAGTGATAATTTAAAATTCATTTCTTATATTTAAGGGAGGCAAGGATTTTTGTAAGTGATCTTTAATCAGACAATCTGCATGGTTAGGATAGACTTAGATAAGGGATCTGAAAAAGAATTGATTGTATCCGAAACCTTGTCTATGTCTATCCTAACCATGTAATTGGTCCAACAAAAGCTATCACCCACAAGAAATCCTTGCCTCTTGCATATTTCTTGGACCATCATGGTACTGCATCAATCCACCATTTCCTATATTTACATTTTCTAATTTTCTTATAAAAATATTGACTTCACCAAAGCAATACCTATACTGTTTGAAGACAGAGTACTCACCCTCATTTTAAGTCGCTATTTCTATATGTAAGCTTACATTTACAGTATTATCTTAAGTTAAATAAGTGTTCTCCCTGCTTTGTTCTTTCAGTTATGTTACAAGCAAATTCTTAAGTGTTTCAAAATAAGTATAAAATCATCCAATGTATTTTTATTTCAGTAAACTGCTTTCTCAAATGGCATTATATCCTTAAACTGTGATATCCTTTTTCTTAACTGTAGAAAGTACTTTGGATTTTTAGTGCATTTCAGTGTATCTCCTAAAACTAAAAGAACTAGAAAAGGGATATACTGATCTAGAAAAATGCCTCCAGTAACATGCAAAAGGCACTGTTTAGGAAAGATGCCACCTGGATTATTATATTTATAATTTTTCTCCACTAGGTCCACTTTAGGATACCTGAAAAATGCACAAAAGAGGCAGGGGTGGAAACAGGGGCATACAATGATCTTGTCACACCTGCTTTTGACACCCTGCTTTCTTGGCTGTCGGATGCATGCAGAGGGGCTCTCTGCCACCACCACATTCCACTTTTCAGATCTTCTTCTGGTAGAAGAGTCTCCTAAAACATTACACTTCAGGAGGTGTTTTTAAAGAGTAGCTTAATGCAGATGTTAACATTCAAACGTTACTTATGAAGGAAACTTTTACATGTTACAATGCTGTCATATATGAAAGCAAGCCATTAATTAGACTTACCATAATTAGTTCAAATGAAAGAGTAAGCCATACAGTAAGCCTGCCTCTCTGCTGTCTAGGTATCCTATATAAATAAATCAAGTGACAGTGTAACCGTAAAGGTTTAATTCGGATTATTGTTCAACCTACCAGAATCTACTGAAAACCAACCAAGACTGTACAATTCTCTATTTTTCAAACAATTGGTGTCTCTCCTACCTATGGTTATCTTTCCACGTGAAATAATGATTAACCTCCTGTCCTACAATATATCTGTAGTGTATAGACCACTGTCCCTACAAGTGTTATTGGATATCATGAGGCAGGCATATCGTCCTCCTAAAATCTTGGCAGTACTCTTCTGGACAAGGGATATAAGTAATCCTGTAGTACGGGGTGTACAAAGCAGCAACACAGTTGCTTGCCCTTTCAAGCATTTTTTCTATCTGGACCTGAAATACTTTGTAATGGGCAGCCACACAACAAAAAAAGATTCAAAATGTTAATGCATTTTGAACAGCCATATGAAATATGATCATTGAGCCAAAGAGCAGGAAGTAACCATTTATGTGATCAACCAAAATCCATCATACCAGGTCAAAAATTTGATGAGTACCATAATGGTTTGTCACAAGTTTTTTGGTATTCACCCAAGTAAGTTCACATTCATTTTCATCAATGTAAAATTGTTTTATAAGTTTACACAGTGGAATATTACAGCAAAATAAAAACAACCCCTTTTGTTACCAAAATATTTTACCTCTATTGGTTGTATATTATTTATATAACACATTTCCATAAACTAACTGGATGTTTTGCCAATATTTCTAACACTATTTTGAAAAAGCTCTCAATTGACATAAAATACACCTGTTATATCAATTAAAACAATCTACCTGTGTATTAAATTTATTGGATTTAACATGGACTGAATACAATTAAGTGAGAAAAGACAACCTGTTCTTAGCCTCAAAAATTTAGACACAAGGCACCTGCATTCTGATTGTGGTGTGGACAATGTATACAAGTATGAAAGATCTATGAGTAGCAAATGAAATCTCCTGGCATTTTTCAAAATCTCATTTACCAAAAAACATGTATAGATAATTCATCAGGAATTTCCAGACTTTGCTATTAGCTGTAACCTATTTTCAAAAATGACTTTTTAATGTTTACTCTTTCTCATCCACCAACTAGCAGGCACTTAAATGTCAAAGCTTACAAGTCATTGCACACTTAAACTAATCTAAATTTAAAAGTCTAATTCTGATTTTTGACCCAAGGAAATAAGATGAATTAAATCGTAAAAAAAGAAAACATTTATAAATCAGTCTAGTAGAACTTGTGTTACAGTCATCTTTAAATAACATTTTCATTAGCATGTAATACTAAAACAAATCTGCTAAATGGAAGCCATTTTTTTAAATCAAGGACTTTTTAGCCACTCCTCCACCCTAACCCTCAATGCATCCCGTACAATCCTATACTACGGCAGTTAAAACTGAGTTGTGGTATTTAGAGTCCATCCAGACCACTGTATTGTAGCTGGAATGCCTGTTACAGAACAGTGTTTGCATCCTTAGCAGCCTCAAAAAGATGACTTAGAGTAGAGAAAATGAAAGATCCATCACAAAAAAGTTCCTGTTTTCTGTAATGCTACATTTTGCACTGCAACATTTAAGGTATGGACAGTTGCAATGTGACACTACAGGGGGTCTCTTGCACCCCCAGCATCTTACAGTGCTACATCCCTTCCTTTTTCCAAAGAACTGCCGCAGAGCCTCATCTGCTGTTTCCACCAGCGAAGCCACAGAGATGGTTACCCCTATGACAGAGGCACTAGAAACAGCCGAAGGCTACATTCTGGAGCAATGGACAGCAGCAGCAACTGTTAAATGCAGATCCTGTGGTAAAAGAAAAGCAGCTCTTCTCATCCCACTCCCCTACCAGGAGTGCCATCTTTGACGGCTGCTTCTTCTGGTCCAATCCCAGTCCTCTTCCCTGCCGGGAGCAGCAACAGTCAAACAGGCCTCCACTCCCTGCAGGGAGAGAGCTCAGGCTGTCAATGATTGGGCTCATTGACAGTCCCCCCCCCAGAGTTGGGGTGCAAATTAGCAGTCCCCAAAAGCCCCTGGCTGGAGGGCGTGCCGCGGAATGCCTTCACAATGACTTCATAGAACTCTAGCCAGGGGACTCTGAATGTGTGCATACCCTCATAGCGCTCTTTTTGTAGCATGACAAAGTGCCAAGACAAAAATCAAGGAATATTTTGAGAATATATTCCTCAAGAAAAGAAACAAAGCCATGTCTATAATGTTCCTTCCAATCATGGGTTCACAAGTGAAGAAATAAACTTGTAGATGGAGAACACCCAAGACCTGCCACTAGGCAATGTAAACAGCTCAAGAGTGGCCTCAGGCAGGATTGAGTTACTCCTTCTTGGCAAGCTAGACCTGTTGTCTTTATTTCCATGAAAGCCAGATGTATGTTCCTAAAATATTTATATGGAGCTATCATAAAAGTGAAAGGTCTGTGTAAGGCAAACTCAATTAACATATAGATACTTACGTCATACTTTCAACTATTTGTAATGTACATATATTAAGAATGTTTCTCAGAATGTCTACTTTTCATTTGATTCTGAAAACACTACTACAGAATGGACATTAGAGGTGCAAAGGGCACTGAGAAATATAAAATTAATTGGTGGTAGTATTTTTTTTTCCTTACAGGACATATTCTGATCTCTGTTAACCACTAGTAAAACAGTGTATGTGGAGGAAACCATTGGATTCAATAGACATATTCTAGATTTACATCAAAGAAATATGAATTAGATTTGTACAGTAAACAAATTGCATAGGAACCTCAGTGAAAATGTATACATCTTATAAATAAGAGTTTATGTCTCCTAGTCAACAATTTGGTACAGTCCACTTGCTTTGCCTACCCATTGAGTATCTTGCACAATTTGTTTTAGGATGCTTGAGTAGGAACAGCATTTTGGCATAAATAATAGTGTGAACATTTTCTAGAAGAAAATCCCTAACTATGACCTGTTCAAACAAAATTCTATACTTATACAAAAGTACAGTATTAAATGGAATAAATTATTAATGGTTCCTACCAGCTCACTGCTAGATCATGCACTCTTAAAGTGTTGCTCAGCGTGTATAATCCAGATTTCAATAGTCGTGTACATTCTTTGACCCGAGCAAGGTTTGGGTTCACTTGAGTATCTACAGGGAAATCTGAGTCCTAGAGGAAAAAAGGAAAATACAGTGACTAATTCTTGGGGGGGTACTGCACAAGGTCATGCAACAAATCACCTATTAATATATTTTGTCTACTTTTTTCCACAAAGTGCTCTGAGAAAATTTCTGAACAATGACATCACCATAATTTTGTTCTAGATAAGAGCTCAAATGATTACTGTCCAGAAACTAAAGTAATAGCAATTGTTAAAAACAAAATTAAAACTTTTTCTTTCTTTCTAAATCTGAAAAAAAACAGATGTATATATTTTATGTAAGTAGCTTTTGATCTGTGATTTATGCGTAAAGTGAGAACTGTTTTGCCAACCTACATAATTTTTGTCTGTAAACTTAGAGAGAACTTCCAAATGCTTGATCTTTTTTCATATTGAATAATGAATCACTGTTTCAGGAACAAGCTAACCCAGGCCGGTACTTTATACAGCAATATAGAGTCTGATATTAATTAATATAGAGAGTGTTGGAGACAAATTTTAGCCAACTGAGGCTCATTTGCACTCAGTAAAACTGTAAATTCAGGCATAGATTCACTAAAACCATTATTAATGATATAAAGAATGCAGAATGAAAGAATGCAGAGTATTTGTGCAGGTACGCTGATGCCAGTGTGTGGAACCATTCACAATATTTGTGTTCTAACTCTCTCCCATATTCTAGGTTTCTCACTTGTCTTTTTAGACTGCAAGTTCTTTAAGACAAAGTCTGTGGACCAAAGACACATCTGAGATTTTAAAAAGTATATTAGATTGACTTACAAACTAATACAAATCACTAAGGATGTTTCCTGAATAAATATATGAATGTAGAACCATCAAGAGATAGCAATACTTAGGAATAGGAAATATGATTTCAGTTGATAAAATAGGAATATGGGGTGAAATCCTGTCTCCAGTGAAGTGAATGGCAAAACTCATATTAAGATGAGTGAGGCGAGGATTTCACGTATTACTATATTTTTTCAAATAGAAGATGACCCTGATTATAAGACAACCCCCCTAAATTAAATTTTATATATGGAATATTTATAAATTTGTTATAATTTTCCAGGTATAGAATCTAATTACTGGAGGTCTGCTTTGAATCATCCCACAAAGGATCCATGTGCTAATAAGCCCCTAGTCATGACTGGAACTAGATGTTCTTGTCACAAGTCCTGGGATGTTCCAAAAATGTATATGCACATAAGATGCAGGGCAACCTGGTCTGACTTCAGCTGACAATTTGGTTATCATGGTCACTGCAGAGGGAAGACACCTCTAGCCCCATCAACTTCAGGTAACCCTGAGTTGTAACCTGAGCTGGATACCTTCCAGAGGCAGAAGAAAACCCTGCTCCCTCTGCATACATGACTGGGTAGGGAGTTTAAATAGGGAGTTTAAGCCCCCCACCTACTTGGGTGGGGGGCTTAAACTCCCTATTATTCTAAGCAATGTTGGGAGGGGGCTAGAGACCCTGCCAGTCTACCTGTCAACCAGTGATGCATTTCAAATTTGCTGGCCTTCACTGGATTGGGTAAATGAGGTCATAAGGTCTATACAAATTAAGAACTGCCCAGGAGGAGAGGCAGTGGCCATGATCACAGAGAAGATGGGCCATCTGAAACTCTCTCTTGAAACTCATGGTCAATGAACTGTTTGCCTCTGGATGACTCTTGTGAGTAAGCTACTTGAGATCCAACTAGATATATAGCTTGCAGTAACACAGATGTGTGATCAAAGGCTACCATGCCACTGTTTGTTCTAAGGTATTTCTCTGATATGGCTCTACCTTGTACTCTATTCCAGACCTACTCCTTGTAACCAATACATTTCTCCTTTTTACCTAGCATGGGAAACTGATTGAAAGAGGGTCAAGACTATGCCTTGGAGTTCCCTTGGTTCAGCTGACTAAGGGAGACCACTATTTGTGCTTCAGACTGAGGGAAGCACCCCAAGTTCTTGCAGTGAGTCAAGCACCCTCAAGGACTACTATGTCTGTGTTTCCCAGAGGGCACAAGTCCAGGATCAGTCCAGACTCTAGGTGGTGGCTGTGCTACCCCCAGGCTTGTGGGTGCGCTCCAGGAAGGGGGTCAGCCAGACATGAGGAGCCCCCAGGAAGGCACTCAAAGCCTGGAAGGTGGTCAGGCACGGTGAGTTGAGTGGCTCAGTGCAGGAGCACCCCCTACTGGCCCGCCACAGGTTGCACTAGCCTGTTCTTGCGGTAGGTTCCCATCAGTACTTTTGCTCAGTTTGAACCATGCTTAGTGTTGGCTTCATTTACTCAGCTTCGTAGTTGGTTTTCATTTCTGATCACGTGCTGTTTTTGGCAGCAGTTTAATGATAGACAAATGTATTTTGTGAGATTTTGTTGTATGCAATTATAATACAAGGGGCTTTTCCACATGCCAATTGGGGAGGAAAACCTCATTTTGTACTCACGTAAATACGGTATTTCTGCTGCAAATGAAAAAGGAAATTATTTTTAATTGCTTCCTCAAGTTAGACTAACATGCTTCTATGCAGAACAGCTATGTAGCAATCGGTGTAACTTTACTTCCAAAAAATGGTACTTGTAAGGAGGCCTGTGAGAAGCAGCAAGTATTCAATTCAGCTTCGGATTTGGCCGATTCAGAGGGACAGTAATTCAATTCAGTGATTCAAATCACTGTCCTGATTTCATTCGGCCATTTTGGATTTGGAGATTTGGCTGCCAAATTGGGCTGAATCTCCTCTCAATCAAACAGGTGGCAGCAGTAGTGTCAGCGGTAGGGGTGTGGCAGCAGTGAGCAGGGCCCCATCCCCTACCCACTCCTCCAGCCCCCTCCCATGGCTGCCTTGCCTGGTCCCAGATTCCCAGCACTTAAAAAAAAAGAAAAAGCCCCCAGCTGGAGGAGCAGTAATTGGGGCTTCTGGGGGCTCATGGCAGAGCCCCCCCATGCAGCAGGGACCAGTGGAGATGCCACCCCTCACCTGGCACCCATGCGGAAGCTGTTGCATTGCAAGAGTGCAGCATGGCTCAGCAGGGCACCATGGGGGTCCACACACTGTCTGGGAGCTGGGGCTGCTTGGGCTGAGCACTGCCAGGCTCTGGGTGACTGCTGGAGCTGCCTCAGCTACAGGACAGTGCGTGGCACCCTGCTGCCAACAGGTGCTGCATGGGTGCCAGCTGGTGGGGGGCGATCTCCACTGCCCTCCTACTGTGCAGGGGGGCTCTGCCATGAGCCCCCAGAGGCCTCAATTGCTGCTGCTACAGCTGCTGAGTGCAGGGTGCTTTTTTTTCTTTTCTTTTTTTAAGTGGCATCATGCTGGAGTTGGGCAGG
>NW_017728949.1:11408827-11429585 GCF_001723895.1 Crocodylus porosus | reverse complement strand
TGGTGCTTTCCCCCCTCTTCCAGCCCCCCCTTGCCCCTACTTACTGAGCCCAGGTCAATTGGCCCCCTAATCGGGCCAATTCTCCTCCAAATCAATCAGCTACCAAAGCTTTGCACACCCCTACTTTTACAATCTCTAGCAAGCAAGATACATATGTATCCTTCCCAAGAATTCCATGGCAATAGGAAAAGAAGCATGGAAGCAAGTTTAGTAACAGCTAACAAAGCTGAGGCTGTACACTAGAATTTACAGCATTTGACTCTATCTATGAATGTTCTTAGATTTACTTAAATTTACTAACCCAATGACCACACCTCTCCCTCTTACGCCCACTTTATAACATAAGATACATTAATAGCATTTGGCTATCTGCTGATAGCATCTTTAATGGATATCATCATATCTGAATATATAATCATGCAAACGCTAAGATTACTATGCTGGGCCAAAAAGGCATAGTTTTCTTTTACAGAATCATACTTGCTGAAATCCAATGATGTTAAAGGTCCCATATTTATTCAGCATTTTTAAAAATCTTGTGTTAAAAATATAAGCACCCTTAGAGAGTCTGACATATTATGTACCATTAGAAATTCTTCAGAATTTTCAATACTACACAATTTTGCATAATAAAATAGTTCTTTTCCTAGAACCTTTAGTTTCTGCCCATTTCAAGAATCTGTCAAAAAGAACTAACCCTACAAAACAAAACTGCAAAGTCACTAGGTTTGGGTTGCTCTGGCTTTTTGTTTGTTCGTTATACTCACTGCTAAACCAACAATTTTACAAATGGATGAAACTAATCAACTCAACCCCTGCAGACTTGGAATTAATTTCACTGTTATTGAATTACACTCTTCTGACTTTACAGCATGGGACAATGACTCTAAAAGCTGATTAGAACAGAAACTGATTAAGGGAATAAATAATCCTATATTACTAAAAAAAAACAAATGCAATAGCTACTGAACTACTCACATAATTACTAGGAAGACTGTATATTGGCAACATAATTAGGTAGCCCACTTAAAGCCAACTGTTAATTGATATAATCAATTCAAATGAACTTTGCTGAAAAAAAATCCTGATCTTTTAGAACCTAATTCGGCCATATCTCTATACCTCTATCATTCACATGAAAGAATAGCTTAATTCATCATGCACATAAATTACATATCCAAATTATCCTGTTAGGAAAATGAGAAAATGTAAAGCATACACTAAGAATGGTAGTTAGCCATGTTAGTCTGAAGTCTGGCAGCAGGCAAAGTAGATTATCACCTTATGGACTGACTAAATCAAAGATGCATAAGCTTTCATGAGCCCAAGCTCAATTTACCAGATTCTGTGAAAAGGCATTCATTGAACAGTGTATCAAATGGAGACAGTGATTTGAATATAAAAAGACAGGGAAGGGAGATAGGGAGGGAAGAAGGGAATGGGAGGAGACCAAGGAGAGTGAGCAGTGCTGTGAGAGGCAAATAAGCAATAAACCCAATGGGTGCGTCCAGACAAATGCTCACATGCCTCTTGCAGCATTCCAAATCAGTTTGAGATGCCGCAATGAAAAAATGTCCCCTGCACTGCAAATATGCAGCATGGGCTCAAAATGTGATACCTGAATATCCAGGTATCAAAAACTACCCCAGAGGAAAAAACCAGGGCAGGGTCCAGTCCTGGACCATACCCTGGGTAACCAGGAAGCTGGTACTCCAGGGAGATGTCCTGGTTTCTGGCCACAGCATCTCTATGGTGCTTCTGCTGCCCTAGGATGTGGGGCACACATGCTTAGTGTGCTGAAGAAAGCGGAAGTGCAGCAAAGATCGGGCACTGTTGGGGTAAGTAGGGACTGTGGGTGTGGGGATGTGGGTGTGGGGGAAGGCTGTGCTTGTGTGGAGGGACTGTAGTGGGGCTCTGTGTTGGGGGCAACTGGTTGGGGGGGTCCCCCACAGGGCCCACAGCCCCACCCCTTCAGCAACAGAGGCTGTGGGATCCTCAGGGCCTGCTGCTGCCAGGCCCCTTGTGGGGCGGAGTGGCCCTGATCACCTCAGCTGCTGGTTGTGGGTGTGGCCTGGCTCAGCATGGCACCACACAGGGCTGTATGCCTTTCTGGAGCCCCAGGGTTGCTCACTCTGTCACCTGGGGGCCGGCACCACTTCCAGAGACCACATGTCGTGCCAGCCTGGGTTCTGCTTCCACAAAAGCAGCCCAGCCTGGTGGCATGCAGGTCCTGTGCATGCAGGACACATGGTCCCCATGAGTGGCACTGGGCCCCAGATGATAGTTTGAGTGGCCCCAGGCATGCAGAAAGGTGCACAGCCCCGTGCAGTGACAAGCCAAGCCACACTAGTGACAAGTGGCACAAAAGGTGTCAGGTCCATGGTGATCAGGGCTACACCATGCCATGGGGAGCCTGGCAGCACCAGGCCCTGAATGCCCTATGGCTGCTGCTGCTGTGGGGGTGAGCTGTGCAAAAACAAAAAGGTGGGGGGTGAAATTCAACCAGAACCTCAAGAGGCAGCTCTGGAGGTGGAGGGGCTGCAGCCTGGTGGACTCAAGGGTCATCTGCACCAGGGCCTCACTCTGCCCACAGAAGGGGCAGGAGGCCAGGGTGTTCATGAAGCTCACAACATACGCACCTGTGGCGATGACTCCTTGGAGAAGCTGCCAGCTGAGGTCCCCCGCTGCTTGTGGGATGAGGGTGGAGTACAGACTCAGTCACTGAGGTGCCCCAGCCATACCCTTGCCAAGCAGGTCCCACCACCTGGTCCCCAGGAGCTCCTGAGAGCAAGCAGCCCTGAGATGCTTGCCAGGGCAGCTTTTTATACTGCTGGGACCAGCACAGGTGCTGGCCCCAGGCTCTAGCTCCCCCAGCTGCAAATTCAGGAGGCACTGGGCAGGGTTATTTTGCCCCAAGTGGCACAACTTGCCCTACACCAACGTGCATGTCTGGGCAACGTGCACTTGGCCAAAAATCCCTGGCTCAAATTTCGGCCACTCCTATATGAGCTGCTACAAGCACACATGCCTACATGTGTGGATGTGCCCAAAGGGGCCACAAAAGCTAATCCAGATAGTGGGATAAGAATCTGTAGTTCCTGTTTAAACCTTATTTAAATACAATCCAGTCTGGATGTTTTCTTGTTCCACAATTTAAAGTTTTTCTAAGAACACCTACTCTGAGATGAGTGATTGAATGTCTAAAGAGCCTGAAGTGTACTACCACTTGGTTGTGTGTCTTTCTGGAACCAGTGACCAATTGGTGTTCATTTGTTCTTACATGTAGGAATTGCCCCATCTGTCTAGTGTTGACAGCAGAGTTGCACTGTAAGCAGGTGATGGCTTACATGACATTGGTAGAGAAGCAGGTAAATAAATCTCAAATTAGTAAATCTCATGTTATTTGGTTATCTGATTATGTGGTTTATATTGACAAAGGGGCACAGCTGGTATCTGGATCTGTTGCGAGGCCTGGTGCCTCAGTCAGAATTAGAGGTAGGTAGCAGGTAGCTGACAGATACTGTTTGAGGATGGGGAGCTGTCTGTAAACCAGGACAAATCTGTTCCCTGTTGCTACCTTGAGACAGTTGCCATTTTAAAGAGGGGTTGTAATGATGTACCCAAGGTGTTCAAATTGGAGGCTGGACGTGACAACCAGAGGGATTTTGTGATCCTTGTCTCAGGATTGGTACTGTGGCAATTAGGAGCAAGGTCTGAGTCTGGCACTTGACCTTTCTATCAAGGATTTTATCAATGGCCGAAACTAAATATTTTCTTATTGCTAGGGCCACAAGAACTATTTGTAACATGACTTTCCTACCTCCTCAAATTATTTTTAGATCACACTAGTAGACAGTAAATAATTAGTTTTAAAACATATGGTAATTCTTTGGGCTATGAGGAGTAAACATTTTAGTACATTTATTGAAAGTATAGTATTTCACACAGAACTCAATTATTCAAGCTATATATTGATTTTGGATAGTACCAACCTGTACACCAAGGGAATTTTAAAATGGGGTATTACAGAAAAGACGTATTTTTGGATGAGAAATGAGAAAAGTCCTAGCTGAAGTAGAGAAAATCACTAACACTTAGTGGCTGAATGTATCCTTGTATAGAACAATTAAAACCAAAATGCCTAACTGTGGAAAGGAAGTTTCACTTGGAGTTAATTACAACCTGGTGGCCCTCTATGACCAGGTCACCAAATCCTTAGATGCAGGGGTAGCAGTGGACATAGTCTTTCTGGACTCTTGGAAGGCCTTCGACACTGTCTCTCACCCCGTTCTCATTAAAAAACTGGGGGACTGTGGTGTCAACACCCACACAGTCAAATGAGTCACCAACTGCCTGGAGGGCACCCAGAGAGTGGTGGTGGACGGGTCATTTTCAACCTGGAGGGATGCGGGCAGTGGGGTTCCCCAGGGCTCGGTCCTCGGGCCCGTACTGTTCAACATTGTCATCAGTAACTTGGACAAGGGGGTAAAAAGCACCCTGTTCAAATTTGCTGATGACGCTAAGATGTGGGGGGATGTGAGCACGCTTGAAAGGAGGAATAGGCTACAATCAGACCTAGACAGGTTACCTGGGTGGGCGGATGAGAATAGGATGGGATTCAACACTGACAAGTGCAAGGTACTGCACCTGGGGAAGAAGAATCAGCACCACACCTACAGGTTGGGGAACTCCCTTCTCATCAGTACAGAGGCAGAAAAGGATCTTGGAGTCATCATTGATGCCAAGATGAATATGGGCAGGCAGTGTGGGGATGCAGTCAGGAAGGTCAACCGCACCTTGTCATGCATCCACAGATGCATCTTAAGCAGGCACAGGGAGGTGATCCTCCCCCTCTGTGCCGCACTAGTCAGGCCACAGCTGGAGTACTGCGTCCAGTTCTGGGCACCGCACTTCAAGAGGGATGTGGACAACATGGAAAGGGTCCAGAGGAGGGCCACTCACATGATCAGGGGACAGCAGGGAAGGACTTATGAGGAGAGGGCTGAATCTGCAATGGGCTTGAGTACTGAAACACTCAGCCAGCAGCATAACTAGTCAGGGTTGGCAGAGACCACCTCAGGGCACCAGTATGGCCCGTCTCCCCATGAGTCTTCACCATGGCAGGCACAGCCCCATGTCTAGTAGCATATTTGAGGGAGAAGGCCATGGAATGAAATAGCAATCCGAACAAGGAGGCTTTGCTGCTCCACAACCCTGCACCTAGAGGCAGGGAAGGGTGGGGGAAGCAATTAAGGCACCAATAGTGGCCCCTGGGGAGCCCATGCTGTTGCCTGTTCCTCAGCTGGAGCAACGCAAGCCTGTGCTGCTATAGGAGCAGCAAAGCCTGTTGTCCAAGTAAGAAGAGCCAGGCCAGGTAAGACTCTGCTCACCCTTCCCTTCTGCCCCCCTCCCCCACCCCGCAACTCTCTAGTGGTCAGCATAATTTTCCCCAACACCTCTGCTCAGAATGCTAAAAGAGCTCTCTATGCCTCTGCTATCAGAATTACAATGTTTAATGCCTAAAGGCCTGGCTTTCATAATGGAAAGGACAGTTACCAGCTAGGCATCTGAGTTAACTATGTAATGTGAGAGGAGGGTTAGGCACCTCAGAATGGAATTCACAAAGAACCAGACTGCTGAGCAGAGAGCTGCCAAAGCTAGCCTGTTAAAATCAGTGAGGAAAAAATACGTCCTATATTCTGCACCTCTGGGGGGCTTTCAACTGAAGTACGGCTTACTTCTCTTTTTTAAGACATGGCCACAGACAGAAGAAAAGGAATTTTATAAAATAGATCAATTAGAGCACTCACTTAGAATGGGGAAGACTTGGATTCAGTGCCCTCTGAATAAGTGAATAAGTGAGTTCTACCTCCTAGAAGGTTTGCATTCTCTACACCTCTGCTGAGTTCTTTGCAAAAAAGAATTCGAGATTCATTGGACCAGGGAGAGGGAGCAAGAAGCCGAATGACTCTGAAACCTACTGGGATTCAGGCACTCTCCTGGAAGAAAGGAGATTTGAATGCCAATCCATGCTCCAAGCTCTATCTGTGCGTTCTGTCCAATTAATACTTAATGCCAAAAGAATACACAGGCTCTGGACCAAGATACAAAGCCAGGGTTGGACTTCCAGTCTGCATTTATATACATCTCTTAAAAAGGTTACACAGAGGATGAATATTGTATGAATATTTAGATTAGACTAGACAAGGTTGCCTTACACTAGACAGCTAGTATTTGACTGAAATATATAGATAGGCTCAGGATACAAAACTGATTTCTGTATTTTGCATGCTTAAAGGCTCCAGGGTGTTTGGACATAGGATTTTGGGGGGTTTTATTACACAGATGGAAGCCAGGAACAAAACTATAACCTGATTTCAGGTTCAAATGTAATCTCATTCCAAGATTTAGTTTGATTTGATCAAGGGTGTTTGTCTGAGCTCATTTTTTCAAAAAAACTTTTTTTTATGAATTACTCTAAAAGTATTAGAAGTATGTATACTTCAGAAAGGATAATTCTGATAAACAGTCAAAATATACATTTTACTGTACAGCCTCTCATCTCTGACCAGTGTGAATTCTTAAATATTTTCTAAAAACTAGTCAGCAGGCTAGGTTTATTACCTAGTCTACTTAGATAGACTAAATGAGCTTTATTTAAAAAAAAAAAAAACAGATTGTCATTTAAGAATGTCAGCAGAGTACTTAAACTTACACAATATAGTCTAGAAACAAGAAAAGTAATTATATTCTTTGTTACAGGCTTAAAAGAATTCTGAAATCCCAACTGACCCTATGTGCCTGAAACATTCCCAAAATACCCTGTTAAGAAAGGTTTCAGAAAAAAAAGATTAAATTACAGCTTTCTTTAAAACTCACATCACTCACTAAAATTAAGAATGTAACAGGAACTACACATTTTAATCAGAGCAGGCAGACACAGCAGGGTTGCTCACATACTTTTTTAGTGTTTGCACTTGAAATCAGTGGTAGTTGCTCAGTGTTATGATTAGTGTGAAGGAATAAATGGAATGGAATCAAATTCCCAAACTGTGGACTATCAAGTATATATTCTTTTTTCACATTCTGAAACTTGTCTGCAATTTATGTTCTATAAGGGAGCTACAACCTTAAAAAGTAGTCAGTACAGATCTCATGAAGGGATGGAACAGATCATTAAGGAAAGTACTTTGAAGCCAAGATATTTGAGGAATCAAATAGGTCCAAAAACATGGACAAGTGACACTTAACAGAGCCTAGACATTTTGTTCAAAGCAGATATAAACATTGCCATAAATGCAAATGACTTACAATATAAAGTGGGTCCTTAAAAATATAGATCTATTTAGTGTTCACAGATATAACATAACATTTCATAATTATAAAATGTTCCAGAGCAGAACCTGCCCTCCACATCAGCTCCAAGCCCAGGAATTAGATACTCATTGCACCAGGGAGACAGCTCTTGAAGCTTTGTCTCTAGGGTAATCACTCCCATTCTGATCAAGCCACCAGGCTGTGTAACAGACCCAGGTGCCAACTGTGCCTCTACACCAACACAAACCACATCATCACTGCACTAAATAACATAGATGATAACATCTGAGATTCATCCACTTGTTCCTATACCAATGTTACATATGCCATGGCCTACTTATACTGCCTGCTGCTACCTACATTAGGGTGTGTAGATGAAATGGGGGCCTTAAATTGAAGCAGTGGGTTTTTAAACCTACCGCTTCAATTTAGGGTGAAGTAATACCCTGTGCTGTGCACACACCCCACATTTATCTGCCTCTCTGGCTGTGGGGAGGGGAGGGTGAGCTACCAGCAGGCAAAGTGGTCCCTGGGCTGCAGGGGAACCGGTGCTTCCCTCCATGGCAGCAGCACCCCTCTTCAGTGGCACCCACCCACAGACACGTGGCTCAGGTGGTCCTGGGGGGCACCACAGCTGCAGAGGGAAGCACTGGGCCCCTGCACAGCTCAGACAGGCAGGTAAGTGGGGGTGGGGCACAGAACCCGGTGCTTTAATCCATGGCCTTCTAGGAGTTTTAGCTTGCTGCACCCCAAGTCATTTAAGGCACATTATGCTGCCAAATTTCCTACAGTGGCTGGAATTAATGCACAATATGCCTCTGAGATGTGCAAACACCAACACCATTAAAGCAAGCTAAATGCTTTTGCACTGCTGCTTTAAAGTGTTGTGCATACACGCCCCTTGTTTCATCTATACACAGCCATACATACTATACATACATACAATACTGTCATACATACAATAGTATGACAGAATGAATAGATGCTGATTTGACATCAAGGCCAAAAATTCTTTGTGAGAATACTTTAACACCCCTGAACCATGCATGGCTGACCTAAGAATTATTGTTCTTAAACAACAGAGTTTTAGAAACAGACTTAAACATGAAGTTGCAAAATAAGAATACACCCACAAACTGGATTACGTTAAGTATGGTCTATACAGGCATTGCAGATTCCCATCTCATTACTTGTTTAGCTTTTATGAATCCTATGTCCCTCATGTTTATAGGTTTGTGTTTCTCTCTAATGTCCTCTGCCTCTTTCCTTCCCCAACTTCATCCCCTTCCTTGTCTTTGTATTCAGATTACTATTTCTGTTTTAGAAACAACTCTCTGCATGCCCTTTCATAGCATTTGGAGAAGTGAACTGTTGCTCATCAAAGCTTATGCATCTCTGATTCAGTTAATCCAGTGATTCTCACAAAGTGCTATAGCACCGTGATTCACAAGATAAACCCAGAGATTCCAAATAGGAATCCCTAGTGTTAAAAACCATTCTGATCTGCTGTAGTTTCTCTGAGTTCTCTGCAACACAAGAATTGCTCTATCATTTTTCTGAAGTCAAAATTCAAGTGAAAACTAGAAGCTGGTCTTTTTGGAGGGGTGCTTCAAGTTTAATGAGGGGTATTCTGAATCTAAACAGACTGAGATCCATTGAGTTATTCTATGGGTGCACTACATGAGATGTATTAATGTGCCTTAGACTAGTTCACTGCACAGTAAAGGTGCATGTCTACATGTGTGTGACCTCACTCTGCAGTAAAAATGACTAATCGCAACTAAATTTCCAGGGATCTAATTTAGTTGCAATTTGTTAATGCACAGTAATGTACATGTAGACGTGACCCAGCACTAAGTTTAGTGCTGGGTTTGCCCTGCCACTAGGGGGTTGTTTGAGCCCAGCCCCAGGGCTCCTGGCCGGGAGCTTCTTCTGCCCCATGATTGGGCTGCACTCTGACAGCCCTCAGTAGCAGGCTATAAAAGCCTGCAGACATTTTGTGCCTTGGGGTACACCACATAGAAGCCCGGTAGGTCCTGTGCAATCCCCAGGACCACTGCAGGCCTCGTGTGCCCCTCCTGGGCAGAACACAGACTGCTTCTGCCTGGCCTGTCCCCTTTCCAGAGCCGCTGCTTGGCCACAGGTGAGTCCTGCAAAGGGCTGCAGCTTTCTGCACCCCCTGCTCAGCCCTGATATCTGCCCAGGGCTGCTGACTTGCTGTCTCTAGCAACAGGGCCAGCACCTGCTCCCTGCTGTTGCTCACCCCCAACAGTGTCTCTTGTCCTGACAGGTTCTGTAGTGAAATGTCTCTGCCACACAGCTCCTAGTCCCTAGCCATGACTCTGAGCTGGGTGCTGCTAGCAGCTGTCCAGGCCAGCATCACAGAGACAGTCATGCGGAGGCCCAGAAAGCTGACACAGGACATCATGAACTCACTATCCTCCCTGTCAAGCCCAGGCCCTGACCCTGCCTACATGTGCACGCTCGTGCCAACCACAGGAAGGACAGGATAGGAAGGAGAGGTGGGGGCGTGACAGTCTATATCAAGGAGGAAGGAATACACATCCTTGTCAATTAGCAAGGAGTCAGAGGAGGGGCACTCTGAGGTGCTTTGGGTTAGAGTACAAGGCAGTCAAGGGGAGAGAGACTTAATGGTGGGGATCTACTACAGACCTCTCAACCAGGGGGAAGAGCTTCACCAGGAATTCTTAGGTCAGCTCACAGAGGTAGTGAAGGCTAAAGATGTGGTAGTCATGGGGGACCTGAACTTCCCGGATATCTGATGGGAGGAGAAGTCAGCCAGGTCTGACCGCTCACATAGGTTCTTAGACAGAGTGCAGGACCTCCATCTAACCCAGGAGGTACACAGACCTCCTGACCACTGCAAGGAAGGGGCCAGCAAGATACCCAGCAGAGGGGTCCAGCTCCAATTAAAGGGGCCCACAGTAGACTGGCAAGGGAGTCGGATCACCAGATCATGCCAAAGGACAGCGGAGTCTCCAGACATAGAACATGAGTGGGGAGGAGGCAGAGGCCCCTCCCTGGAGTTTTTGTTATTTCACCCTCTTTCATTTCCTTTTAAGCCCCAGAGACCAGGTAAAAAAGGCTGCCAAACTTACTTCAAGGGCTGCATATCCCGGGGCCACTCAGGGATTCTCAGCACAGACAGGCTAAACCCATCACTAGGGTTGTCTTTCTGCCCCACGTAACCCCGTGAAATGGGGTGTCGGAACTGTAACTAAGTTATGGCTTACAAGTCACAGGCTACAGCCCTCAAGAAGGAAGTGGCGGGCAGAGCTGATGCACCAACAGGACAGTGAGGGCCAAAGAGAGTAGGAGATCAGGATGTGACGCTTAAGCAGGGTTGAACTGCCCATGATCTAACCCAACAGGCTGGCACATGGCCAGGATGTAAGGGAAGTGGAACCCCAGGAGCACCCATTGCTGGATAGGCACCTCGCTGGGGGTCTTATGACCCCTGCCACCCCCAGTGCTCCTTCCTGCCCATGGCAGGGGGTCGGACTAGATGATCTGTCTAGGTCCCTTCCGACTCATTGATTCTATGATTGGTGATGTCACCCACCTCTTTTCCCCCAGCAGAAGGGAACCTCACTACTGACCATAACACCCAAGATGTGGCAGGCAAGTATCAAGGCATCCCTTGGGGAGAACGCGAACCAACATTGCAGCAGCTGGAGCTGCTTCCACGGCACACTCCGAGCTCCCACTCTAGGGTTGCATGAGAGAGTCTCCACGAAGTCAAGCAGGTACATGCTGCAAGAGCCACATTAAGTTTAGAAGTGAAATGAGTTCTAGATGCTCCCTATTTTATTGAAAATTTATTACTGATCTTTTTGGGAACTTTTATTGACTTCCCCATGTTTCTTCTCATCTTTAATCTGCAGAATAGGTTCACTCAGTATGAAGCTTCTGAGCTCTTCCACTCACAAGGAATCCAAGTCTATTCCTTCTGAAGTTAGAAGAGCTAACAGATATCAGAATTGGTCTTCAAGTTAACTAATTATTTGCAATTGTGAAATAAATATATAAATCTTATACTAACAGCATCATACAACACAAATGTGATACAGGCTAGCTATCAAGGCTACCTCTCAGGTGTAAATATACCTGTTAACAAATTTTGGCAAAGAGAAGCTTCATTGTCTAATCCTCAGTTGTATGATGTTCTAGCTCTAACCCTTAGGGCTATAGAGAATCCTCCATGCAACAGAGCTGATATCTAGAGTTTCTCAAACACACAGACATAAACCACATAAACCCTTGCTATTTCACCATCAACAATTAGAATTTATACACTGAGAAGTCAAGGAAATGTAAACTTAAGGCTCTAAAGCAACATGAACATGCTTATTATCATTTTTGGTTTTGTTATAGCACCAAGACTGTGCTAGGCATCTGTATTATCATGAACATGAAAGGACCTTAAGCTTCCCTCTCTGTGTAAAAGATAAAATAAAAGATCACTGTGTAAAAGATAAAATAATGCATTTCTTGTCTGTGAAATTAAACATCCTATTACTTTATCATCAAAGGCAAGCAACATTGAATTCAAAATACTAGCTGTGAAAGAATGTCTGTGAACCATGCCCTTAGTCTCTTCTAATGCTAAAAACAAATGATGCATTGTATATGCCCAAGACTGTCATTTAAAAACCAGAGCATCTTTGTTATTTAAAGTAAAAGTAAAATAGATTGTGTTAGCCTCGTACAATGTAGGGACAATATACAGATACTACTATTACTATCTAGTTCTTTTATGGTACTTGCATAATTCTCAAAGCCATTTATAAATTAGATTAAATACTATTACCTTCATTTTATCCATAGGGTAATTGAGGTATTAGGAGGTATAGTATCCTCTATCAGCCCCACAGCAGAAACAAGGATGCAAGACCCAGGTGTTTTGATTCCCAGTTCTGTGCCCTAGCTACTATTTGCTATTAAGTATTACTTGTATTATACTAGCTTCTAGAAACTCATTATATTACACAATGAACACACAGAATGAAATAGTTCCTACACCAAAATGCTTATGGTCTAATCCAAAAAGCAAACAGTGGGAGAAAAGAAATATTATCATCTTTATTTTTTACCTAAGGTCAAGCAGGAATGCTTTATCAGAGCTAGAAACTGAACTCATAGCTCAGAGGTGGCAGCCCAATGCCTTAACCACAAGGGCATCTTTACTGCCAAGACATTAGAAAACTTATTGAATTATTAAACCATTTTAGAAAGTTTTGGAGGTTCCTAAAGGGGTTATTCCTTCTCTGGCCTGTATTTTTCTTAGAAGATCACATTTCCACATCTAACAGCAGCATTCTTCAGGGCAGGACTGTAACTCTCAATAAGGATTTTTCTGAGGACAACTCAGAGACTCTGTCTTGTACTGATTTTTCAGGGGTGAGACTCCTCAGGAAATGTAGGTAAGAAACATGAATGCCATCTCTCTAAGATTAGCTGGAGCTGCCTGAAAACAGAGTTCAGCAGTCTTTCTTCTAGCTCTGCTTCTGCCTGGTTTGAATTTGTTACTGGTTCTAGGACTGTTCTACTTAAGTTTGTAACATCCAAGAGTAGACAGAATGATTCAGAAATCCCAGTGCAAATTAAAACAGGAGTCTTCAAAATGCACAGTACACTCTGGGGATCTACTATCAGGGAAACACCAGTTCAGCTGAAGGAAGAAATGGCTCTATAAAATTTGACACAACTAATCTCAAAACTCAAGAAAAAGCTGGCACAGCTGAAGAAGCAGATGAAGTATAGCATACTCCATTTATATAAATATTGGTTAGTACATAATTTTCTTAGCTGCATAGTGTTATATTATAGCAAGCATTAGTTATGTGCAACTTGTTAAATGAATAAACCATCTAAGTCAAGGGTTTTCAAACTTTTTTGAGCAGTATACCCCTGGCAGCTGGTTGCAGAGCATGGGGTGGGGGTCGGGGTGGCTGTACATGGAGCAATAGCATGGGGTGGTGGATGGCAGTGGCCACTACCACATGCAAGCTTCTCCCCACATGACCGGCCGGCTGGGTATGCCTGTTCGGCTGCCCTCGCCCCGCCCCAGCCCTGCTCCTGTGATCTGGCAGTGCAGGGTAGCAAAGCTCCATCCCTGCCTGCCTGCACGTGCCCTCTGGGACCTTTCAAAGTACCCCAGTTGACAACCCCTGATCTAAGTGCATAGGAAATCACAGTCAAACATCCTATTTTTCAATGTAAGTGTCTTCTTTTTAATTACATAATTAGTGGAAACTACTAGAAGCTGTCATTTTCAAGACTTCTAAAGGCCTTTAAACAACCATGTCCTGCCAATTTCAAGGATGCTACTGGAAACATTAGGCACTCTGAGAAACAAAGTAACAAACTGTGATAAGCTTAATGCATGTTCTTCCTGTAGTTAATGAGTACTGCTTACACTGAGTAAATACTCCAAGTAAGAATATAGCCTTTTTTGTGGGTCCTGAAGCTATGCGCTTGAATGGAGTACACTCTATTATTTGTATTCAAATCAATGCATTCACATTTGATCTCAGCTTCATCCGTACCATCATGACAATGAGACTATAATGTTAGCTTTCTGCTTTGCCAACTGTTTCAAATGGAAGCCTACAAATCAGCTTCACTAAGTAAATGTCAGTACAGTCAACCTTGTTACTGTTTGCAAACAAATGTGAGCTTAATTAAGAAGGAGATCACCAGACAGTAATTTGGTGACTGAAAAATCCCTGTGGTGAGGAGGAGGAGGAATCTATTTCCATTTGGAAAAAATCAATAGACAGTTCTACATCATCAGTGTGTAGCTCTGTTTTGAAAATTGCAAGGGTCAATCTAAATCTACAGTGAAGTGAGTCACTAACTTGCAACTTCTAAACTTCTAAACAGAAATCAATGTATGAAGCATATTATGTGAAAGGCAAATGATTGCTACTCCAGGTGTATTCGTTAATTCCTTTTAAAGGGAAAATGAGGCATTTATAAAAATGTTAGGAAGGTTACATTCTTTTAGGGTCAATGTACCATATCCCCCCAAAAAGTGCTGACTGCACAAATGTTTTTTACTACAGGAAATATTCGTCTCTTGGATCTCACCCCAAATACAGAATGACTATACATTTTAGTAACTGGAAAAAAGAACTCAAATCAGCTATTTTAACTTCATTTTCATTGTTAAAATTAGTTTCTGCTCATTGTAGAAATCAAGAGAGAAAAAACTGCTACTTTTTTAAAAAGATAGCTTATTGTTTTAGTCAAGAAGTTATATATCTGTGGGCACACTTACATATGAGGCTATGTCACCATAGCAATGCTCTATGGCAGCATACCTCATTGCTATGGCAACATAGCATCAGTGGGCACAAACTGTAGCCCCTATGCTGCATCACCGTAGTGACTAGCTACCTCACTATAGTGCATCGTTACAGAGACATAGCTGCTCAAAATAACCATGTACTGCCAGGACAGTGCAGTAATGGCTGTTATTGCACCGTGGGGGGTATATGTAGACACACCCTGTAAGTGTACTTATACTTTGGGTATAATTGCCTCTACAAGAAAAGTTATCTATATAAAAGCAATACGACTAGGAAAAAAACCAGCATTGATTATAGTAATATTGTTCTGTATTTCCCAAAATAACTGCCTCTGAGACAAAGAAATCACTTAAGATGGTTGCTTGTATTAATTTATCAAGTAGTTTATATTGTTGTGTCAGTATTTCTTATCTTCTCATAGAACTATTTGGAAATCCTAGATTTTTGACAAACAATTCAGCCCCTTTCTGGTATTAATTTACTAAAGAAAAATATAGACAATCAGATGTGAACTTTTAAAAATTATTTCCTCTTCATAAAATGGTAAGAATTAAATTTTTATCCTTTTGAAAACCACTGGACTGTAGCACGAACATAGCACTATATATATTTTAAATAAACTAGTAAATTTAGGGCTGCATACAGGCACTATTATTCTACAGGGAGAATCACTACTCTCCAAGTCAAACCTATGAGCATATAAACATTCGGTGAGTTTCTCCCATCGGAAAAAAACCTCTCCTAGCAGAAAGGCCTTCCAAATATCAACCTAGAAGATCTCCCCTATGAGAGAGACTCTTTTATAAGAATGAACATCTGTACGTTCTCCACTTCAGTCTGGTCTCGAGTAGTGGGGCAGTGGGACAATGCTCTGCATGCTTTCCTAGACTGGCAACTGCCCGATCAGGGAACAGATGGGGACTATTGCCTTGGTACTCCAGTCCCCTCCCAAACCAGTCAGGAAGGGGACTGGACAAAGCCTTCCCTCAACTCTCCAGACCATCTTTACTCACATGCCACATGAGCCTTTTTCCCCCCAAAAATAGCCTTCCAAAATTGGGGTGCATGTCTTAAGTAAGAAAACTGATTTCAGCACTGGAATGGACACCTAGGGAAACTGGAATGCCTGCCTCAAGCTCTACAGCTTGAGATTTAACCCTTTCACAGCTGTTGCCAAATTGGCAGCAACTTTGGGTGGAGCAGCCGTCATTCAGCCATGGTGAGCCCGTTTTGATTCTGAAAAAAATCTCTCTCTCCTCCATTTTGCTGTCTGAAAACAAAATGTGTGTGTCCTTTTTGGAGGCGTGTGATATGCAGGTAAATGCTGGGCATGCCTACACATGCAACTAATAAGCTTGAATAAACTCTGGAGTTTATTGCTCCAGAGTTTTTGCTCCCAAGCTCATGATTTCAAAGTGCGCCCAGCAGCAAACAACTCTTGAACAATTAACTTTGGGGTTTATTCATGCTCAGCACATGAAGCCCAATGGGAGCAGCCCAGGCTGGCAGGGGAACCTGGTGCTCAGCCTGCCAGGCCAGGGCTGCTCTGATGGGGCTTCATGTGTAGTGAGGGGTTAGCGGGGACTGGCTGAGGCATGGAGGTGTTTCAGCACAGGGGCTTCTCATGACTCAATCAGCTGCTCCACACCACATGGAGCCCTATTGGAGCAGCCAGCCCAGGGCTGCTCCAGTGGGGCCCTGCATGCTGTGGAGAGGCTGACTGGGGCACAAGGTGCTTCAGCTTCAGAGCAGCCTACTGGCTAGTCCCACACTGAAGCACCCATGTGCCCCAGCCAGCCCTGTCACCATCTACACATACATTTACATGCAGTAATTTACTGGACCATTGGCTAGTACTTGTGTGTGACAGGACTATCTGATGGTGCAGTAAATAAGTCTATACTGGCCTAATTGCAATGTACATGTAGATAGTGACACTTTACTTTGCAGTAAATTAGTCTACTGTGCAATAAAGTGCATGTGTAGACATGCCCATTTTATTAACATCTGCAATCCTTTGAAGATTAGGAACTTACAAGACTAACTTGTAAAAAGATGCAACTTCCATCCATTTCCAATATTCCCAATCAAAAGTCAAAAGAAGACACAGGCCAGCCCAAGCAGAAGGGGCTTAGAGTTTGTGGGACTACAGAGGGGCTAGGTAAGACCCTGAATAGAGCTGCTGAGAGTATAGGTGATTGAGAAAAGGCCTGGAGAAACCCAGGGAGTAGGGCTAACCCAGGACAGGTCTATGGAGGGACTCAGATGAGCCCAGTAGAGCAAAGGGCTGCTTTGTACAAGATCTATGGGGCTCCAGGCAAGCCCAGTGAAAGAGGACTGATTTATGGAAGGTCTCAGGGGTGGACCCCTACTGAGTCAGAGAGTCAACTGTTTGTAGATTGACTCAGGGCTCTTGACTGGCCCAAGCTGGGGCCACAGCCTGAGTGGCCAAAAGGCAAGTATGCCCTCTGTGAGGGACTGCAAAACTGGGAGTCTGGGATCCCGATTGGCTCAGGAGTGGGGTCAGGCTCAAGCCAGAAAAGGTCTCAAAGGGTGACCACTGGTGAGAGAGTAAGGGGGCCAGCCAGCAAGCAGTCTGGAATGACAGAGGCTGAAGCTCAGCCACCTGACATAAGGTATCCTGTAAGGGGTCTGAGAGAGAGTTGGGGCCAGAGACTGATGGTTATATTTTAAGGTGGAGGCAGGAACAGTGTAACCAGGAGTGAGCAGCCCAGGAAGAACATTAAGGAGCCCAGAGGGAGGAGAAAGACCAGAGCAGGTAGGCCTGCAGTGGGTCCTGGGTATGACCTGCTGCGGTTGGATAGTGTGATGGAGCTGCCTTCAGCAGGGCAGTCTCCAAGAAATGCCACACCGGTGTCTTCCCAGTGAAAGGTAAGGATGGGTTTCTGTAAAGCCTCAGCCCCTTCTGCCTTGTGGGTACCCTGTGGAGGGGAAAGGATAGGGGAGGACACCCCAACAGAAAAGCACAGGGTCCAGATCCACTGAGCTGGCCTGAGGTGGGGTCCAGGCCTATAGAATGGGGGCTGAGACAGGGGCTAAGGCCCACTAAGTGGGGCCTGAGGCCCCAGAAGCGTAAGGCCCAGAAGCCCAGTGAGGGGTGCAGTGGCCCCAGTGAGGGATGAAGTAATGGCCTCAGTGAGGGGCAAACTAGTGTAAGGTACCAAAGGCCAAAGTGGCCTGAGAGCTGCTGTCAGCCCTGTAGAGGGCAGTAACCCTGACAACAAGGGTAAAGTAGGGCCAGAGGTGCCTGAAGTTCTGCCTGGGATTGGGACCGAGGGTGTGAGTGGGGAAACCCAAAAGACTGTGTAGCTAAGAACTGCACAGAGTAGGGTGCTACAAATGTGTCTTAGAGAAGGGGCAGAATGAATGGAACCCAGTACAGAGGGCAGAGTGAATGTGACCCTATTTGAGGAATGAATGAAAGAGGCCAATTGAGGGGCAGAGATTATCCCAGAAAGAGGGCTAAGAGAACGGTCAACTGTATTAGATGTCATCTGTGAGGCATGGAACACAGTAAAGGGAAGGTAAGAGCTGTGTATTTTACCCTTGACATCAGGGCTCAGAATAGGCAGCCTCCCACTTAGATTAATATCCAATTTTATGCAAAAGAAAAGGTGTGGTAGGTGAGACAGGCTGGATTGCCCTAGACAGGTGGGCAGGCCAATGTTGAGCTCAGCTGGAAGTGGCCCCGTTTCACACAGTGCATGGTTTAAAACTAAGTTAAGCATCTTCATTTAAAAATTATTTGTTTTAAGGTCTCTATAAAACCTTCTAGGCTAAAATTTAGCATTTGTATTTGTTTGGAAATAATTTCTCTTTTGAAACTTTCAAAATTACCTAATTCTCTGAAATAAATTACAGCTGTTTGTGAGGATGGGAAGAATGAAATGTTATAAAAACTAGATATTGCCATTTTCTATAGAATATCTCTAAACATGTTAAAAGGAAGAAGAAACTTAACACTTCTTAGCAAGGCAACCCTTAAAGCACATGCATCCTTGTTAATAATCCAAAAGAAAAAGATATTTAACTGAAATTTAACAGATTACAATATGCATATGCACTATTTATTATTCTAAAGTGATAATCTATAACTATATTCTACATATGCTGCACTTCGGTATTTAGGTATTTGGATTGGATATGTTCACTGAATAATGGAAAATTCCACTGGAGTTGCACATAGTAAACATTTTAGCATCTACACATGCATCCCTGTTAAGGCACAGGATACTAATAAACTACATCATAGTACTTGTAAATATAAGTACTACCCTAATGCAGAGTCTTTCATGCACAGCAGTGCACGTGTACATGCTGACCATGCTGGCTGAGGAACAAGAGTGCCTCAGTGTGGGGGCTGCCTGCCAGCTAGCCCCATGCTAAAGAATCCTAGTGCTCCAGCTAGTCCATTCTAGCACACTGAGTCCAGTGAGAGCAGCTCTGGACCCCCTGCTAGCCCAGATTGCTCTAACCCAGCTCAATGTGCTGAGGTCCAGGCACACGTGTAAATGGTGAGCCTGTGAGTTTCCTGGAAGCAATAAACTCTGGAGTTTAGAATGGCACATTAATGGCATGTGGAGGCACACTCTAGGACACAAACTGTGAGTGGAAGTGTTTTGCTGGACTGGAACCACAGCTGCTCAAAACTGGGTTGTAAGAGTTGATGTTGTACCCCAGTTCCAAATACAACTATCATAGCAAGGGTGCAATAGTGGTTCTAAACTCACAAAAAACAGCCATTCCAATAATGGGAATGTCATAGGAAATTACTGAATTCAAATTTATACACCAGAGGCAAGACAGAAATGTAGCCCAACTACATCTCTGTTCCTGTTGGATGAATGTCATTCATTTTAAACTTTCCACAACTTAATGTTTTTCAAACAGCTAAACTTACTGAGTCTTCATAAGCCAACTGACTTTCTTTCAAGAAAGCAAGCTAAACCAGGAAATATCCAGCTCATTTTTTCTACACTTCCATTTTTGTTCTTTATGAAATCCAAAAGGTGCTTATGGTGAAGTAACTGAATAACAATGGTTGGATAGGCAGAAAATTAGATACATAGATTAAATTTATTTTGAACCTTAAAAAATTTTGGTTTGAATAGGGAAGAAAGGTTGGTTAGTTCTCACTTTCTGCACATTTCTGATCCTGATGCTATTCTCTTCTCCTACACAAAGCCAAATGACTTAGCTATGGTAAAGAAATGAGATGGTTTGGTTCAAAATGTATAAAATATTAAATGGGAAACTATTATGTGCTTTTATCATCGTACTGAATGAGGAACAGCATTTGAACATGAAGTAAGGCAACAAACTATTGTTTTATTTTGCTAGATTGTATTCTTCACCCTTAGCAATGTATGCCAGAAACTAAAATCTAATCAATGGAGAAGGATATATATCCATTCAACAAAATGCTGCAAGTACACTAACAAACTATAACTAATCTTGTGCTATCCCTGTTATCAAAGAACCTTGCTAAATATCCCTGTGTCTATCAATTACTGTAGTATTGAATGCTACACTATTTTATTTGGATCACGACTACAATTATTTAATAAACATCTAAAATATCTAGAAAAGAAGTGGAAAGCAATAGCAAGAGAGCACAGTAAAACTTTTATTGCATACTACATCTTGCTTAGCTTGCTATTAAAATCATAAAAATCGCCCACAAAGGTTGTGGCTACATAAATCTCCCTTATTCAGCTTTATAACCCTGACAGATTTTTTCTTTTTTTTAATAAACATAAAGATAATATGCAATAGACAGTAAAAGTTAGATTAATTAAAAAAGCCATTGTAAAGCTGCTCTTACTTCATATACAGGACTACTGTGTTCACCCAACTGTTCAGACAGTTTGAGTGCTGGCGCTATTAGTAAATTTAGAAGGGGAACTGCTTCTAACAAAAATCAGTTTCAAGAGTCTCTAAAGGCAAGTGATTCTCATTACAGTAGTGCCTACATGGTGAAGAACCCAGGGAACTCATCATTGACTCCAAAATGAACATGGGTCGGCAGTGTGGGGAGGCAGTTAGGAAGGCCAACCGCACCTTGGCATGCATCCACAGATGCATCT
>NW_017728949.1:11400598-11408341 GCF_001723895.1 Crocodylus porosus | reverse complement strand
CGTTTGACCCCAGTACTCTTTCCTGCCATGGCAGGGGGGCGGACTAGATGATCTGTTCAGGTCCCTTCCGACCCTAGAAACTATGAAACTAAGTAGTGATGCTATATACAAAGCAGGTTCAAAAGCTTAATGATACATTCTTGGCAATTGCACTGGTTGATATCTTTACAGAAATTATCCTACTGGCCACTAAAGAGCATGGCCTCTGAGAAGTGCTACTGATCTGCCACTGCTGTTGTATCTTTTTCCTTCTAGAAGTTAAAACAGTATTTGGTACTGTTAAAACAGTATTTAGTATTGTTAAATGGGAAAAGAAGAAAAGTGGTTATCATCTCTGTGAAAAAGCTTAAATTTGTCATTTAAGTATAGAATGTTCATAATAGAATCTTAATCATTATTCTCAGATGATTATCCCCATTATTTGACTGGCCTTTAGTAGCCCTAGTACGGTAAGTAAAAATGAGGGCATCTACATGTGCACTTTACTGTGGAGTTGACTAATTATCTCCACAGTAAAGCACCATTGTCTACACATGTGAAACTATTAGGCTGAAGTAAATTATCTAATTGTGCTGTAAGATAGTACTGGCAAACACAAGTACAATCCTATGACAGAGTTATTTACTCTGCCTCAATACACAGGTAGATGGTGACTGGGGGTAGCTGGGACACAAGGGTGTTACAGTGTTGGGGCTAGCCTCACAACACACTGAGCCAGGGTGGAGCAGCTTTGGGTTAGCAGGCTGACCCTCCCTTCCTTTCCACCTCCCCACCCCGCCACGACTCTCTGCCAGCCAGGGCTGTGCTGCCACAATTCAACATGTAAATGCTGCACCCAGAAGTAATAAACTCTGGCATGAACTGTGGTAGAGTTAATTCAGGTACATTAACTGCATGTGTAAATGAGCCCAGTAAATAGAAAACCATAGAGCATGTTCTATGCAACTCATATTGTACAGTCCTATGGAGCCAAAGCGATTCTTTCACAGCTCGTGTTTCTTTTAAGCTATAGTAACATGCTGGTAAACATCTGTATAAATTACATTTCTAAACACAGGCCAGCACCATTCCAAATAGAACTCAAAGGGGGAACGTGCTTCCCCAATCTGCTTGACACAGAGCAATAATGTGTAAGCTGCATTTTCATATGTACCCTATAGAATAGGCATATAGAATACCGTATAGGCATATAGAATAATTCCTCCAGATATTCTAAATATATATAAAGGGCTTAGTCCATCTGTCTGTGTGTCTGTCTGTCTGTAATACTCTTGGGAGGCATGGCTCCTGGCAGGGCATGGCTCGAGCCAATGGTGCATCAAGAATGCTGGTCAAGAATGGCGAGTGGAGTGTGGATCTAGTGGAGTGGGCCAGGTGGACATGGAGTGGGGAGAGGTGGGTGGCACAGGGCTGGATGCAGAGCGGGAGGGGGGTGGCACAAGGCTGGATGAGCAGGGGTGGGAAGGGTGGTGCAGGGCTGGACATGGAGCGGTGGCAGCATGGGGTGATGGGTGGTAGTGGTGGTCACCACGTACAAGCTCCACCCCCTGCTCCTGGGAAGCTGTGGTGTGGCGGGGTGGGCGGTGGTGCTTTGACCCCCCCCACACCCCGCCATCATTCTTTACAGGGAATTTGCTAGTTCAGTACATGCAACCGCAGCTTAACACAGTTTTGGTTAGTGCTATTTCACTATAGCACCCATTTAAAATTGATACCTGATTTCACTGAGCACTCTTCCAGTTTTGCTATAGTGCTCAGTGGAATCAGCAAGTTTTGACAGGAAGGCAGGAAGAAATGGTGGTGGCGGCAGCGGTGGCAAGTGGGGGGCATGGGCATGAGCATTGTGGAGGTGGAGAGAAGCCAGACACAGCTGAACTCAGACTGGTGGGGTGGTGGAGAGTCCCATGGGAGCCGGGGTGGGGGGGATTTTGCAGCTGGCTGGCAGCTGGGAGGGGTTTGCAGCCAGCCAGGCACATGTCAGGGAGACTGCAACCCCCACATCCCCCTGCTCCCGGCCAGCTGAAAACCGCCCCTGCTCCCAGCCAGCTGCAAACATCCACCCCGCTCCCATGAAATGTTCCACTGACCCACCAGTCTGAGTTCACCAGCCAAAGCAGCAGTGGTGGCAAGGAGTGTGGTGCCTGTGCCGTTACCCAGGGCCAGGGACAGTGGGGGCCTGCACCCAGGGTGGGGTGGCAGCAGTGCAGGGCCCAGGGCCAGGGCCAGCAGACACCCATGCCCAGACTGGCTTGACACATGGGTCCACAGTGGCCTGCAGGTGGGCGGGTAGAGGTGGTGGCAGTAAGAAGTGGTGAGTGTGGGGAACGGGCATCAGCACAGGGCCTGTGTCAATGCCAGGGGCCAGGGCCAGTGGGGACCCAAGATGGGGCAGCAGGAGTGCAGGCCCAAGCTGGCACATGGGACTAGACCAGTCAGTGGACTAGTGGAAAGAGACGGTGGTGGTGAGAAGTGGCAGTAACCAATTATATCTTGTGGCCACTGGGCCTTGAATAGCCGCTCTTGGGTGGCCTTCGCTCTGGTGGTAGACGTCAAGCACCTTACGGACTCGTGTTGCAGACCAAGTAGAAGTTTCCACCGCCAGTTGCGTCCCTCGTTCTCTCCTGCCACGACTTGTTTTTCCTCAGTAGGCGGGACTGGTCGTCGAGTGTACTCGGTGGAACATGGTTCGCCTAGCGGTCATTCACAGGGGTCCATCATCCTTACACCCTGGCCTCACACCTCCTTTGGTGCATCATCTGTCTGTTGGCCCCGTCCCCTCCATTGGGATAACGCCATCCAACTTGGCATCTAGGTGCTTGCAGCCTATAGCCACGTTTGGCCATGTGGGCCTACCCCTTGTCCCTCCTTGCCTCCATCCCTTCTTTCAGGGAAACACAAAAAAGGTAAACCTTCTGAGGCTTCTCCTCAGCCCCGTTTCTTGGGGACACCAACACTCTCCCCCATGCCCCTTCGCACGGGGTAACTAAATAAATGTAGTAACAAAACACCAAATAATAAGCCACTTCCTGACTTGGCGGCCCCCTGCCCCCTTACTATCCTTCCCTAGACTATAGCTGGGGGGGTTGCTTTGCTCCTGACCCGTCGCCTGCAGTATTCACTCCCATCTGCCCGCTAACCTGGCTGGGACCGGCGGCGATACCCGCCCCGACTGTAAACCCCTCAGGGCTCTCCCACGGTCTTCTCCCCCTGGCGTGGCTTCCTCCTCACCCCCGTTGTCCCAACACTCCCACCTGGGTCAGCTCTGCCTCTGGCCAGTGTGCTTGTTGCTCCCTCGCTGTCCTGTGCGGGCTTCAGTCAGGGTTCTCTGCCTTACACTGCCAGCATCCACCCCTGCTTACCAGGCTCCGTGGGTCCTGTGTGGAGAATCCCTTCCACTGCCGGCAGTGACTGCAGCTCCTCTCCGGTGCTGCCCGCCTCCTCCATGGCATCAGCCACCATTTTTATATTCGCCAGCTGGTGTCTGACGCTGACATCATTGACTGGCCATAATTGAACAAAGAGGCGGCTGATGAGCCGCGTGGGCTCTTTGTTCTGCCCCTTTTGTGCTGCATCTCGTGCTGCCGATAAGTATCCTCCATTACTTCTTTCCCTGGGATATATCTATATTTATGTTCATTCCTATGGGCAAATGGGTATCGCTTAGTATGTTTCCACTTAACCTCAGTTTTTCTGGAACCAATTAAGAGCACTAAGCAGGGGTTGCCTGTACATAGTTTTTCTGTAGGGCCTGAGTGAGGCTTTCACTTGCAGAGAGGTATATTTTTACATAGCAGCACTGGACACAGAATCAAGCCTTAGAGAGGCAGAAGGCCATAATGGAACTGGCCATCGAAGGCCCCACAGACTTGGCAAGCTTTAAACTAGGTTTGTTGGAGGATGGGGATGCAGAGGTACAGGAGCTCACTTTGACGTCAAGCCAGGTGATGTGAGCAGGAACAACCCAGGTAAGTGACAAGGGCCCAGGCAAGCTTGGGAACAAGAGGGCAGCACGAACACCCATAGGAAGTGTCAAATGCCTCTACACAAATGTTAAAACTGTGGGGAATAAGCAGGAGGAACTCACCTTCCTGCTAGCCAGCAAAAACCCACACCTGGTTGGGCTTACAGAAACCTCATGGAATTCTACCCATAACTAGGCAATAGACATTGAGGGCTACAGGTTATATAGATGACATCGAGTAAGGAGAAAAGGGTGGGGGGGATATCGCTCTATGTTAAAGAGCAGTATATGTCCTCGACCAGGATGGGTTCAGAAGAGGGGCAAACTGAGATGCTCTGGGTTAGAATGCAAGGGGGTCATGGGGAAAGGGACTTGATAGTGGGCATCTACTACAGACTGCCTCACTAGGGGGATAAGCTGGACCTGGAATTTTCAGCTCAGGTCAGGAAGGCTGTAAGCACAACAGATGTGGTTGTCATGCGTGACCTAAACTATCCAGATATCTGCTGGGAGAATCAGTCATCCAGGTCTGAACGCTCACACAGGTTTTTAGCCTGCATACAGGACCTCCACCTAACCTAGGAGGTACATAATCCCACCACAGGAAATGCCTTGCTGGACTTGGTCCTTGCCACAGGGGATGACTTGGTGACGGATCCACAGGTGCTCAACTACCTAGGCATTAGTGACCATCAGTCCTTGGGCCTGTGCTATTCAACATCTTTATCAGTGACTTGGAGGTGTGCATGAAAAGCACGATGTCCAAATTAATTGATGATGCAAAGATGTGGGGAGAAGTGGGCACACTGAAGGGGAGAGACAGAATCCAACTATAATCTACACAGGTTACAGAGGTGGACAGATGAGAATAGAATGGAATTCAATGCAGATGAGTGCAAGGTGCTGAATCTAGGGAGAAGGAATCTGCAACATACCTATAGGCTGGGGAACACCCTTCTCAACAACACAGTGAGTGAAAGGGATCCTGGAGTCATTGTTGACTCCAGGATGGACATGAGCTGCCAATGCAAGCAAGTGGTCAGCAAGGCTAACTGCACCTTGTTGTGCATCTATAGATGCATCATAAGCGGGTCCAGAGAAGTGATCCTTCCCCTCTATGCAGTGCTGGTCAGGCTGCAGTTGGAGTATTGTGTCCAGTTCTGGGCACCACATTTCAAGAGGGATGTGGCTAACCTTGAGAGGGTCCAGAGGAGGGCCACTTGCATGGTCAGGGGGCAGCAGGCCAGGCCCTATGAAGATAGACTAAAGGGCCTAAATCTATTCAGCCTCCACAAGAGAAGACTGAGAAGGGATCTGGTGGCCATCTATAAACTCACCAGGGGGGACCAGGCTCTGTTCCCCTGGGATGAGGAGCATCTGGACCTGCTGATTTATCCACCTGGGATAACCAGGAATAACGGCCACAAATTGACAGAGAATAGATTCAGGCTTGATATCAGGAGGCATTACTTTATGGTATGGGCTGCCAGGCTCTGGAATGGACTCCCAAGGGAAGTGGTGCTCTCCCCTACCTTGGGGGTCTTCAAGAGGAGGTTGGACAGATATCTGGCTGGGGTAATATGATCCCAGCACTCGTTCCTGCCCAGGGAAGGGGGTCAGACTTGATGATCTATTCAGGTCCCTTCCGACCCTGGAAATTATAAAACTATGATTCATCATATCCATGTACATGCAATAATCAGTACTTCTGGAATAGCCCATATTCCCAGAATAGCCTTACTGGTGACAGATTAGAGTGTTATTCCTTGTGGCTGTGTCAGGGTTGACTATGTAGTTTTACTAATAGCTTATACAAATCCATTGTCTACGATGATTAGGATAGCAATGATCCTGCCTCTGCCGGGGAGTTAGACTAGATGACCTCCAAAGGTCTCTTTCTTCCAGCCCTACTTTTCTGTGATTTTATCCCTGCCTCACTGGGTAAATTCATCTCTTTTAAAGCTAACTCTTTTTCTGTAGTTTAAAGTGATGGCTTTAAATTAGATTTAAGGGGAAATGGAGATCAAAGACCTGAGTTAAGTAGGGAAGTGGGTGACCTGGAAGAAAAGCAAGCAAAACGGGGGGGCCTTCTCATTCTTCCTGACATAGAAGGGCAATTGGCTGGTCACATCATGTGTCTGTATACAAATGCACAGAGCTTGGAAACAAGCAAGAAAAACTGGAAATCCTTGCACAGTCCTGAAACATGATTGGAATAACAGACTTGGTGGGATAGCTCTCATGATTGAAGCACACTCATGGATGGGTATAGACTGTTCAGGAAAAGGAGGAGGAGTTCCAAAATGCACCTGCTCAGAGCTCCAGTATGAAACATTCGAGATACGCCTGTCTAAAATCTCTTATATTAGGGTCAGAAGGGAGAGCAATAAGGGTGATGTCCTGGTGGTGTCTGCTATAAACCATCAAAGCAGCAGAATGTGGTGAATGAGGCTTTCTTCAAATAGCTTGTGCAATTTTCCTTACCAGAGGCCCTGGTTCTTATAGGACACTTCAATTACCCTGACATCTGCTAGGAGAGTGACACAGCAATGCACAGGCAATCAAAGAAGTTTTTGGAGAGTGCTGGGGACAACTTCCTGGTGCAAGCATTGGAGCAACCAACTAGGACCCATGCTGTTTTTGACCTGCCACTCACAAAGAGGTAAGAATTGTTGGGGAATGTAGTAGTGGATGGAAACTTGGGCAGCAGCAGCCATGAGATGATCAAGTTCAGGATCCTGAGGAAAGGAGGGAAGGAGAGCAACAGAGTACGGACCACAGACTTCAGAAAAGCAGACTCTGACTCATTGAGGGAACTGATGGGAAGGATTCCCTGAAAGGCCAGTTTGAGATGGAGAGGAGTCCATTAGAGCTGGCTGTACTTCAAAGAAACCTTACTGAGGTGCAGAAACAAACCATCCCAATGTGCAGGAAAGCTAACAAGTATGGCAGAAGACCAACTTAGCTTAGAAGGGAACTATTAAGTGAGTTAAAACACAAAAAGGAAGCTTATAAGTAGAAACTTACACAAACAACTAGGGAGGAGTATAGAAGTATTACTCAGGCATGCAGGGATGAAATCAGGAAGGCTAAAGCACAGTTGGAGTTGCAGCTAGTAAGTGATGTGAAGGATAACAAGAACAGACTGTTTCTACAGTCTATATGTCAGCAACAAAAGGAAGATCAGGGAAAGCGTAGGTCCTTTACTAAAGGGGGGAGGTAACCTAGTGATGGGGGATGCAGAAGAGGCTGAAGTACTCAATGCCTTTTTCATCTCAGTTTTCACAGGCAAGGTCAGCTCCCAGACTACTGCACCTAGCACCACAGTATGGAGAGGAGGTTGTGAGAGAGCCCCGGCCCCAGGTCGCCCCGGTGCAAGACAGCCCCAAACCCAGGCACCTCCAGGAACTGTAAATCTGGCCTGGCCACGCGTGGGAAGGTGTGGCAGCGGCGAGACTCAGGGTGAGATCGCGCCCCAACCGCCAAGTGGGTTTGGCTCGGGGGGGGCGAGCCCCACGCGGTGCCTCGTGGCATCTGCCCTAATTGCCTTCCCCAGGTGCACCAGGGTGCTGGCGAGCTCAAAAACAGCACCAGCGCAGGGAGGAGGAGGACCAGAAGAGCCGGGGGAGGAGCAGAGCCCCGGCGGAAGCTCAGAGCAGCGGAGGACGGCTGGCCCGCGTCCTGTGGGAGTGTTCTGGAGCAAGGGTAGGGCCCCGCAGGGGCAGGACACGAGGGGCGAAAGGCCCCGAGGGCCATTCAAAGGACTCTGAAGGCTGGGGGGG
>NW_017728949.1:11396013-11400353 GCF_001723895.1 Crocodylus porosus | reverse complement strand
ACCTGGCGGGAGCATACCCGGAGCGGGGGCCACACCAGGGAGGTAGAGCGAGCCTACAATGATACACGGGCACCCGTACCAGCACCAGCGAGGTCAGACCCGCAGACAGGGCACCCGTACCAGCACCAGCGAGGCCGGACCCGCGGACATTTGGTGCATTGGCCGGGAAACGACAACGGCCGGTTAGGCACATGTCGTCCCTACGATGGAGCACCAAGTGGCTGGAGAGATCGGCGACCCGATGCACCAGCTACTCAGTGGGGTAGTGCAGCTGCTGCAACAACAACAGCAACAGGCCATAAGGCAGACCACCCTGCAGGAGCACTGGGTGCAACAACAGATGGGGACGACACAGGGTGGCATAGAGTGGCGCATGCCCAAGATGACGACAGAGGATGACCCAGAAGTGTTCCTCGAAATTTTTGAAAGAGCAGCCAGAGCGTCGGGACTAGACAAGACGAAATGGGCCAGCCATCTCAGCGTCCTACTGATTGGGCAAGCCCAGGCGGCCCACAGGGCCATGTCTAGAAGCGACGCTATGGACTACGAAACGGTGAAGGGGGAGATCCTACGCAGATTGGATATCACGCCAGAGAGGCATCGGCAGGCCTTCCGAGACAAGAAGCCGGCGGAGGTAAGGACCCCCCGTATACTATGGCAGATGCTGGCGGACTTACTGGGAAAATGGCTCAGGCCTGAGAGTACCCCCAAGGAACAGATATTAGATCTGGTCCTAATGGAGCAATTTATCTTTGATCTGGAGGAGGAAACCCGAAACTGGGTACGGTGCCATTGCCCCACCTCCTCCCGGGAGGCCCTTCAGTGGGCGGAACAATTCAATACTGCTCAGGGGGAGCGGTGCCAGACAGGCGGCCCAAAGATGCCAGAGCTGACAACGAGGCGGGTGACCGACAGTAAGGCGGGGAAGAGAGGGGGCGGACAAGGCCCCACCTGTTTTACCTGCGGGGGGAAGGGGCATTTCGCAAGAAACTGCCCACAGGGAACGAGACAGGACCCCTTTAGGGACAAGTACCACCAGGAGCACCATCCAGTCCCTGAAGGGGCGCCGGAGCCTGAAACAATGGACTGTGGGGTGGCCAGCCACCCCCCGGCCCCCATCCAGCCTTTGCCCCAGGTGCAGGCGTGGGTAGAGGGAGTCCCCATCCAGGCTGTCGTGGACACCGGGTGTACCCAGTCCCTGGTCAGACTCTCGATGGTTAGGTGGAAACGGGCACCCCGCGGATAGAGATAAGGAACAGACTGCTGTATAGGGTGAAGCGGGGAAGGCAAGAGGGAGAAGAGACAGCGCAGTTAATAATCCTGCGGGCTTTCTGGGATCAGATCCTGTGGCTGGTGCACAAACATCCCCTGGGAGGACACCTGGGGAGGGATAAAACGGAGGCCCGCCTGACCTGCTGGTGTTTTTGGCCCCATCTTTACGAAGACGTGGAGGAGTACTGTCACTCATGCCACGCCTGCCAAAAGGTTACCCCTAACCGGCCACAGAGGGCACCACTAGAGCCCATCCCAGTGGTGCGGGAAGCGTTTTCGCGGGTAGCGCTGGACGTGGTGGGCCCACTCCCAAAGAGGATAGGCGGACACCAGTACATTCTGGTGTTAATTGATTACACTACCAGGTTCCCCGAGGCTTTTCCCCTGAGGGTGGTGACTGCCACTAAAGTAGCTGAGTCATTGATGCAATGGGTCGCCCTGTTTGGGATTCCCCGAGAAATAGTGACTGATCAGGGGTCCAACTTTATGTCTGCAGTCCTAAAGGCTTTTTGTAAGGTGCTGCAGATTAAGCACCTACGGACTACGGTCTACCACCCGCAAACCAACGAGCTGGTGGAGCGGTTTAACGGGACCCTAAAGGGGATGTTGAGGCGATGTACACAGGAAGAGCCCCGTAAGTGGAGCCTTATGATCCCACCCCTGCTATTTGCGGTAAGGGACGTGCCCCAGGCCTCCCTCGGTTTCTCCCCCTTTGAGCTAATGTTTGGGCATCGGCCCCGTAGCCTGCTAGACGTCCAGCGGGAGGAGTGGGAGGCAGGGCCTGAGTGCAGAGGCAGAATGAGGGAATATGCGCAAGAGATTCGAAACCGGCTGCAAGCGGCCCAGGAGATTGCACGGGGTAATTTAGAGCAGGCCCAAGCACACCAAAAGGAGCGCTATGATAGGAGGGCACAACCCTGAGAGTTGAGGATAGGACAGAAGGTGCTACTGATGTTACCCAACACCGCGGGTAAGTTCGCTGCGCAGTGGCAAGGCCCCTTCTCAGTCACCAGGAAGGTGGGGCCAGTGGACTATGAGATCCTGTGCCCCGGGGCCAAAAAGGAGTGCCAGATCTTTCATGTTAATCTGCTGAAAGACTCCGGAATGAACTGGAGGGACTCCTAGTCTCACCGCACCAGAGCCTGGCGAGGTACCAATAGGGACACATCTCAGTCCACCCCAGCGGCAGCAGATGACGGAGTTAGTGCACGAGTTCCAAGACATCTTCACCGAACGCCCTGGGAGGGCACGCAATGTAGAGCACCAGACTGTTACCAAGGAGGGGCGAATAGTGAGAGAGCGGTGGCAGCGTATCCCATATCATAAGCGCCCGCTAGTCGAGAAGGAAGTCAGGATGATGTTGGAGCAAGGGATCATAACTCCCTCGCGGAGCCCCTGACGCAGCCCGATAGTACCAGTGGAAAAGCCAGACGGCAGCCTACGGCTGTGCATAGACTTCCGGAGGCTGAACGAGTTTACCCAGTTCGACGCCTTCCCGATGCCGCATGTAAGCGAGCTAGTGGAGGACATCGGTCAGGCCAAATATATCTCGACACTTGATTTGTTGAAGGGATACTGGCAAATCCCGCTGCAAAAGGAAGATCAGTGCAAAATGGCCTTTGGGACACCGTGGGGCCTCTTTGAATTCAAGCGTATGCCCTTGGGGCTTAACGGAGTGGCCGCGACTTTCCAGAGGCTCATGGACTGGGTCCTAGTGCCTCACCAAAAGTATGCTGCGGCCTACATTGACGATATTATCATATATACAGACACTTGGGAGCAACAGCGGCGGGCCCTGCGAGCAGTCCTGCTAGAGCTGAGGCAAGTCGGACTGATGGCGAACCCAAAAAAATGCGCGTTGGGTAAGCGTGAGACCAAGTACCTCGGGTTTCTAGTCGGGCAGGGTCATGTTCGGCCTCTGACGGACAAAGTGGCAGCCATCAGAGACTATGAGGCGTCAGCCACGAAGAAGCAGATGAGGGCGTTCTTGGGGTTGGCGAGTTACTACCAGCGCTTTACTCCCCATTTCGCGGAAATCGCGGCGCCACTGGTAGAAACCACCAAAGGCCAGCAGTCAGGAGTGATCGAGTGGACCCACCAACGACAAAAGGCCTTTGCGGAGGTAAGACAAGCCCTGTGTCAGGAGGTGGTCCTGCATGCCCCCAATTTTGCTATCCCATTCACTTTGCAGACGGACGCGTCAGCAACCGCTCTGGGGGCGGTCCTCTCGCAAGAAGTGGACAGGGCGGAGCGACCTGTTGCCTACGCCAGCCGGAAGTTAAACGACCCAGAAACTAGGTACTCCACCATAGAGCGAGAGTGTTTGGCGATAAAGTGGGGGGTGGAGTATTTCCGATATTACCTGCTGGGCTGAGAATTCAGACTGGTGACAGATCACGTGCCCCTGAGGTGGCTACACACCACCAAGACTGACAATGCACGTATTATGCATTGGGCCCTAGCCCTTCAACCATACCGCTTCTCAGTGGCCTACAGGCCGGGTAAGGCAAATACGGTTGCAGACTTTCTATCCCGATGCGAAGAAGCAACGGCGGTAAGAGGTCGGGAACAAACGGATGTGACAAGAAAAGTGGGAAGAGCGCCTAACGGCGTGTTAAGGGGCGGGGTGTGTGAGAGAGCCCTGGCCCCAGGCCGCCCCAGTGTGAGACAGCCCCAACCCCAGGCAGCTCCAGGAACTGTAAATCTGGCCCGGCCGCGCGTGGAAAGGTGCGGCAGCAGCGAGACTCAGGGCGAGATCGCGCCTCAACCGCCGAGTGGGTTTGGCTCGGGGGGGGGCGAGCCCCACGCGGTGCCTCGTGGCATCTGCCCTAATTGCCTTCCCCAGGTGCACCAGGGTGCCGGCGAGCTCAAAAACGGCGCCGGCGCAGGGAGGAGGACCGGAAGAGCCGGGGGAGGAGCAGAGCCCCAGCGGAAGCTCAGAGCGCCGGAGGACAGCTGGCCCACGTCCTGTGAGAGTGTTCTGGAGCAAGGGTAGGGCCCCGCAGGGGCAGGACACGAGGGGCGAAAGGCCCCGAGGGCCATTCAAAGGACTCTGAAGGCTGGGGGGG
>NW_017728949.1:11386793-11395838 GCF_001723895.1 Crocodylus porosus | reverse complement strand
ACCTGGCGGGAGCATACCCGGAGCGGGGGCCACACCAGGGAGGTAGAGCGAGCCTACAATGATACACGGGCACCCGTACCAGCACCAGCGAGGTCGGACCCGTGGACAGGGCACCCGTACCAGCACCAGCGAGGCCAGACCCGCGGACAGAGGTGAGCAGCCAACAGTGATGAAAAAACAGGTTAGGGACTACTTAAAAAAGCTGGACATGTACAAGTCAATGGGGCCAGATGGAATGCACCTGAGGCTGTTGAGGGAGTTGGCCTATGTGATTGCAGAACTGCTGCCCATCATCTTTGAAAGCTTATGGTGATCAGGAGAGGTAGTGGACTATTAGAAAAGGGCAAACATAGTGCCCATCTTTAAGAAAGACAAGAAGGAGAATCTGGAGAACTACAGACCAGTCAGCTTCACCTCAGTCCCTAGAAAAATAATGAAGCAGGTCCTCAAGGAATCCATTTCTAAGGACTTGGAAGAGAAGCATGGATTCACCGAGGGCAAGTCATGCCTGGCTGACCTGATTACCTTCTATGATGATATGACTGACTTTCTGGATGTGGGGAGACCAGTGGATGCGGTATAGCTTGATCTTAGCAAGGATTTGACACCATTCCCCACAAGCAAGCTAAGGAAGTACAGATTGAATGAATGGACTGTAAGATGGATAGAAAACTGGCTAGATCATTGGGCTCAGAGGGTAGTAGTCAAAGGCTCAATGTCTAGTCGGCAGCCAGTATTAAGTGGAGTGCCTCAGGGGTTGATCCTGGGGCTGGTTGTGTTCAATATTTTCATCAATGACCTGGAAGATGGGACAGAGTGCACCTTCAGCAAGTGTGCAGATGATACCACGCTTGAGGGAGTAGTAGATACATTGGAGGATAGGGCTAGGATTCAGACACTTCAAAAAAATTGGAAGATTAAAACAAAGGAATTATCATGAAGTTCAATAAAGACAAGTGCAAAGTCCTACACTTAGGACAGAAAAATCCCAGCACCAATAGGCTGGGGACCAATTGGCTAAGCAGCAGCTCTGCAGAAGAGGACATGGGCGTTACAGTGTACAATAAGATGGATATGAGTCAGCAGTGTGTCACTGTTCCCAAAAAGGCTAGCAGCATAGTGGGCTGCATTAGTAGGAGTGCTGCCAGCATATCAAGGGAAGTGATTCTTTCCTGCCATTCAGCACTGGTAAGACCACATCTGGAGCACTGAGTCCAGTTTTGCCCCCCTCCCCCGCAACTACAGAAAGGATGTGGACAAGTTGGAGAGTGGAGATCAGTGAAAACCATTAGGGGGCTGGGGCACATGACTTCTAAAGAGAAGCTAAGGAAACTGGGCTTATTTAGTCTGCAGAAGAGAAGACTGAGGGGGGATTTAAGCCTTCAACTACCTGAAGGGTGGTTCCACAGAGGATGGAGCAAAACTGTTCTCAGTGGTGGCAGATAACAGAACAAGGAACAATAGTCTCAAGTTGCAGCAAGGGAAGGTTAGGTTAGATATTAGGAAAAAGTCTGTCACTAGGAGGGTAATAACGTACTGAACAGTTTACCCAAAGAGGTTGTGGACTCTCCATCCTTGGAGATTTTTAAGGTCTGGCTAAACAAAGCCTTGGCTGGGATGAACTAGTTGGGGTTGGTCCAGCTTTGAGCAGGGGGCTGAACTAAATGATCTCATGGGCTAAGTACAGACAGTCAAAAACCCCAAGGCTGAATTGATTCCATCTTCACAGGTTAGTCTTAACTGCACAGGTTGAACTGATAAGCAAGTGAACAGACATTCTCTTTTGATTCTGGAAATGCAGCCACATGTCTGCAGTGGCACATGCTAAAACACACATGCTAGAGCACACCTCCCTGCTCAGCTGGGGTCATATGATCCCAGTATTCTCTCCTGTCTAGGGCAGGGAGTTGGACTTGAAGATCTACTTAGGTCCCTTCTGACCCTACGTCTATGAATCTATGATACTACATTCAACCAGGTTTATCTCAGACTGGTTTCAGCCATTTTCAAACTGGTTCATGTATCCGAACATCTGTTCTGTTACAGGTTTAAACCAGTTTCTGATCACTTAAATGGGTTTATGTTTAATGCCTGTCCTTAGCTCTCCAGTCTGTCATTTAACATACTCTATTTTTGCTATTTTCCTAGGAAACAATGCATGTAATTGCTAAAATATTCTGATATAATTACATATACATGTAATATACTTGACAGATGTAACCTAAAATGGAATTTTTAAACCAAACATTATACCAATCTGATTTGTTTTACAGTGAAAGTGAACCATGGCTTAAATACATTTTTAATGACTCTCTTATATGCTGACTTGTTTAGTTAATAAAGCCAAAAGCACTGTTCCTTCAGTTACTACTCAGTTTCTTATGTTATTTTCTTCTAATAATACAAAATAGATTACATTAATAATAAAATGTGTATTCTAATTCTAAATACAAATACACAGGTTTTACATACTTTGTGTGCTCATTTATATTCTCTGACATGTGTGGGGTAGACTCTGCCTATTTAAACAGGATGCAGTGTTATTTCAAACAAGACCAGCACTAAGAAATGTTTTATCGGGACCTTCTACATGTTCACATTAAAAGTAGATAGAAACCAGATACAGAGTTATACATCTTCAAGCTCTAACTTTATAGCTGGTTGGCTATTTTTATAGCTGGATAGTGATTTTTGTTGTGTCATAATTACTCTGCAAGTATGGCTGATCTAAATTTATTGTGCAATTAATCAGTAAATTGTGTGATAATTACTTTGCACTTGAGGACTGCCTTCCTTTGCACATGGCCTTTTGTAATAGATTCCATTGGGATAGGGAAATGCTATAATAATTTAAAATTCTAACAACTTCTCCTGTAATATACCAACATGTTTAAACCACGTGTTCTTAGAGAAGAAATAAAAGCTACTCCTTGTTAAATAGAATACATAGAGGGATTTAGTTAAAAACAGAAGAATTCAGATTTAAGATTCCTGGTATATACCGATTTGTCTGTCTTAACACAACGTCTTGAACAGCTTCTTTTAAATAACTGAATTACTTTGTTTGGTTCCTCAAGGCTTAATATTACTCACATTTGCCTATTGATAAACTATTTAGGTCATGTGTCACATTGCACATGATATGTAAGCCCCAAGTGACTCTCTCTATATATAGCAAGAAAGAGTGTGGGGGGGAGGGTGCATTGGACATCATTTAATCATGGAAAAATGTAGATTTTGGTTCACTTTTTTTATCTGAATATTGGGGATTTTTTAAATTTTTTTTTGTTTTAATCAGAGAATGACTCCTGGTCATTACCTCATAGAGGTCAAAAGGTCAGCACTTCCAAAATCTTCTGAGCATTGTATACACTAGGCATGTGCAAACATTATTCTATTTGCTTTACCATTATTCTAGTAAAGTAAGCTAAGCAAATTTACTAATCAGGTCAAGGATGAGTCACTTGGGGCTTACAAATCATGGGAAATGTCACACATGACCTAAACAGTTTATCAATAGGTAAATGTGAGTAATATTAACAATATATATGGGGGGGTGCATTGGGCATCATTTAATCATGGAAAAATGTGGATTTTGGGTTATTTTTTTATCCAAATATTGGGGATTTTATTTCTTTGTCAGAGAAAACCAGGACCCCTGGTAATGACCCAATTTTGGCATGAGGGGCATGCGCAGATAAAATGTTGATTATATAATAAGGTTCATGCCAACATTGATGTGAGACCATCTGGAATTGTTACACTGATTTTGAGGTAATAAAAGATATGATTGGTTTGTATGTTGATTGCCAGATGATTGATGGCCCTCTTGAGAGAATGATTGGATAGTGAATGATTGATAGTACTGGTGTGAGCAAATCACTTAAAAGGAGACATGAGATGTGTGAGTCTTGATTTCCATGATTGGGATGAGACTGGGTTTGTGACTGTAAAGGTTTGTGAGGTTGTGAGATGAGTCACATGCCTGAGTATTGCTTGAGGTGTAAGAAGGTGCATAGTATACAGTGGTTTGCATGCCTCGCATGCAGGAGAAGCAAGAAACGCAGCCACATGCCTGAAATGGCTCAGGCCAGAAGCTGGGGGGAGGAGGGTGCTAGAACACAGCTTTTTGGCTGTGTGTTCACTTCCTCTTCCTGCAGCCCCTGAGGTCTGTGGGATTTGAAGTCCAGTATTATAGCAGCAGGACTCCGCAGGGTTGCTCATCACTTCTCGTTCCTGCTTCCAGGTGTCTTTGAGATTTGTAGTCCTGGGGGAAGGGATGTTTAACCCCCCCTTGCTGGCCCCAGACCCCAGCAAGGGTTTGCCTGGGGGAGTCAGTCCCCTCCCCTCTGCAGACTGGGCTGCATTCCCAGCCAGGCTTGTATCCCCCCACCAACCCCCACACTCCCTTATTAACCAGCCCTCACTGGTCTAGCTAAGAAGCAGAGGCAGGGCCAGCCCTGGTGTCTGGAGCAGACAGCACAGTCCAGCCAAAGGCTGCAAAATGCTGGGATACAGGGGGGCTGTGATTTAACTTGAACCAGGAAGGGGTCTGGGACAGAAGTTTCATAAACCAGTTTGACTCAAATCAGTTAGGTCTGATACTACATTCAACCAGGTTTATCTTAAACCATTTTAATCCATTTTGAATCGGTTTATGTGCACTAAGCTTCTGTTCTGTTACAGGTTTATACCAGTTTCTGATCACTGAAATTGGTTTATGTGTAACTTCTGTCCCTAACCTAAGCAGTAACAGGCTAGCAATGAGGACTTGCTCTCTCACCAGGAATTGTCACCTCAACAATAGGGTAACATATCACCCTCCCTGTTGAAAAGAGCAAACTCTCTGAAGAGAGAGAGAGAAAGCTCTGGGGATTGGGTGGGGCGACAGAGAGCTTAGTTTACTTGTAGTGCAGTACTGTCTATGTCTGCAGCAGTTGTCACTGAGATGGTTACATGGTTGACAGTGGAGTGAGACAGTGATTTACTTTTTATTTGTTCATTGCTGTTCTTGTTGTTTGTTAGCTGTGTATTTCTTGTTCACTTGGTATGTTAATTATTTGTTCTCTTTAATAATATAGTCTTGTTGTTTTAAACAGTATTTGGAGTCTGATTTTTTTTATTTATAACATTAGCTTAGGCCCTGATAGTAAGGCAATAATTTGATGGGAGGATTAGCACCCACCACTTTTCATTAAGAATGGTTTCCTAGCCAGGATAACTTGCATAATTGATTGTATCATTTGCATAACTGCCCTTAACAGATTCACCAATTCTTTTGAAATCCTTTGTCCATCTATAAGATGTTTTACTAATTTGTTATTCAATAAAACAGTGCTCACTACTGTTTTGGGAAATGATCTATTTAATTTCTCTCCAAGGGCAGATTCACTCTTAAAGATGTAGAACCAGATCTTATTCCATCTTTTCAGAGTCATAGATCACAACCCTGACATGGGGAAGAAGATTATGTGCTGTCCTTAGACCTTGAAAGCAATGTCAGCTGAAGTTTTGTACTCCTGGTAGGGTCACCCATTGCAGCAAGATTGAGAGTGAGATTCCCAGACAAATAGCAATCCAAAAATAAAAGTCTTCAGTGGCACAGCAGGCACATAAAGAATACTTCACACTGACAGCACAGGCAGATGAAGGCTGAAACCTTCAGTTGTCTAGTATTCCCTTGCCATCAGATTAAGGTTTCCTTACTGAGAAGTATCACGTGGTTGCTAATTATATTAAACCATACTGAAAGAAGATATCTGCACTATGCCAGACAACCCAAAAAGTAATCAATTGAAGCAAAAAAACAGAATTCATGGCCAGAGAACTTGCACAATTTGATACTGACATTGTTATACTTAGTGAGACCAGACACAAAGGAGAGCAGGAGCTCACAGAGCACAGTGATGGCTACCATCATTTTTGGAAAGGAAAAGTCAAAATAATTAGACATATCCACAGCACTGGTTTTGTTATCAACACCAAAATTGTTACTCAGATGCCAGAATGTCTGGATGGCATCAAGTGCCTCATGACCCTTCATCTTCCACTCGCAAACAGACAAAATGCAAGTCATCATCAGTGCATATACCCAGACCCTTGATGCAGATGGTGAAACAAAATAATTCTATTCTAAACTTGAGCAAGTCCTGTCATCCATGTCACCAGAGCTATGACTGGTGCACACAACTGTTAGATGGATCATCATAGGATATGTTCCATCATGTCCATTCATCTCATTCCAAAATAATGTAAACAAAACAAACAATGAAGAAAGAGGTTCAATATCACGTGCTTGAAAGACCTGCTAAAAGCGATTAACTCCAACAGTGTCTCTGTGAAAAACTCTGACTTCCTTGTTAACATTGACACCACTGATCACTGGGAAGTCTGAAGAAAGGCAGTGATGAGGTGTGCAAAGAATCTCTAGGTTCTTCCCCAAAGGAATATCAGGACTGGTTTGATGAGAATGATAGGTAAATTCAAGATCTCACTAACAAAAAAAAATAAGTGCCTTCAAAAATTGTCAGAATTACATCAACTCTAAACAGAAGTAAGACATTTATCACCACATAAAATGTGAGAGCAAAAAAACAAGGGGTGGGAGGACAAAGCAAAAGAGATGGAACAGTTTGGAGACAGCCACAACATGCATAATTTCTTCAGTGCAGTCAAAGCTATGTATGGGCCAAGAACACCAAAAGTCATCACTCTAAGGTCTAAGGATAGAATAATACTCCTTAAAGACAGCTCTAACATCAATGCATCATGGAAGGAGCACTCTCAAAAGCTCCTGAACCAAAATTCTAATGCTGAAAAAATACCATCTAAACCATTCCACAACATCCCATTAATGACTTCCATAAAATCATACAAAATAAAGGTTGCAAGGGCCCTCAGGAGGCCATATAGTCTAACCCCATTCTCAAAGCAGGACCAGCCCCAACTAGATCATTACAGCCACGGCTTTGTCAAGCTGGGCCTTAAAAACCTACGAAGATGGAGATTCAACCACCTGTCTAGGCAATCTGTTCCAGTGCTTCACCACCCTCTTAGAGATAAAGTTTTTCCTAATATCCAGCCTAAGCCCTGTTTGCTGCAACTTGAGACCATTGCTTCTTATTAAATCCCCGCTTAGTCATCTCTTCTCCAGACTAAATAAGACCAGTTCCCTCAGCTTTTTCTTAGAAGACATGAGCCCCAGCCCCCTTACCATTTCCGTTGCTCTCCACTGGACTTTCTCCAACTGGTCCACTTCCTTTCTACAGTGGGAGGCTCAAAACTGGACACAGTACTCCAGATGCGGCCTCACCAGTGCAGAATAGAGCAGAATAATTACTTCCTTCAATGTGCCGGCACCGCTCCTACTCATGCAGCCCAGTACGCCATTAGCCTTCTTGGCAACAAGGGTAAACTGCTAACTTATATCCAGTTTATTGTCCAGTGTAACCCCTAGATCCTTTTCTGCAGAGCTGTTGCTTAGCCAGTCGGTCCCCATGTTGTAGTGGTGCATGGCATTCTTCCATCCCTAGTGCAGGACTTTTCACTTGTCCTTGTGTCACAGAGCACACAGGTGCCCTGCTCCTTACAGCAAGATCAGCCCAGGAGAGAGCCCTAGCAGGGAGTGGGTAGACCAGTTGCTAGTTACCAGGGCAGCCAGGTTCACAGGTGCTGGTTGCTAGAGTAACTGCTGGGGAGTCAGCTAACAGGAAGGGGCAGGGCCTGGCACATATAAACCCCAGAAGCGGGGCCAGGACGGCAGTGCTTTGCTGGCAGCTATGGGAGAAGGAACTCTGCCATGAGGCAAGAGGAGTGGAGAAGCCTGACGTACCGAGCAGCTCCTGCCTGCTGTTACATGTGGAGAATTCCCTGGGAGGGATTGAATGAGACTTTTCATTATAGCTCAGGGGCTTGAGTTTTTATTTGTAGTTTGGTAAGACTGGAGGACCGGGTGAGGCTATTAGGAGTTGGAGGAGGCCTCATAGGGGCTCCACAGTAGCATGGAGACTCTGGCACCAGAGAGGGCGCGGCAATTTGACGTGCACTGACCCCAGCCCCAGAGAGAGGGCTGTGAGGAGCAAGATGCCCCAGAGCAAGGCGGTAATGAGAAGCCCCAGGGCAAGGGTCACAAGGAGCGAGAAGCCCCAGGGCGAGGGGGCGATGAGAAGCCCCAGGGCGAGGGGGCAGCAGAGCACCAGGAAAGCACGGGATGAGACAGAGCAGTGGAAGGCCAGGGAAGTCAAAGAGAGGGCCGAATTTTAGCAGGGCCCAGGTCAAAACCACGTCAGTACCATCTGTGAGGCTTGGGCTGCGTTGCAGCGGAGGAAAAGGAGCCGCAGATAGTGCCCCCTGGCACCAGGGCAAAAACAATGGGCAGCCTCCCGCTAATTACATGTATTAATTAATCAATTAAGATCAAGGCATGGCAGGTGAGTAAGCAGGCAGTTGGCCCATAACAGGAGGGTGGAGCCACTGATAGAAAGGCTCTAGTAGAAGTACTCCTGTCACACCTTGTTAAACCTCATGAGATTTCTTTTGGCCCAATCCTCCAATTTATCTAGTTCACTCTGAGTCCTAGCTCTAACCTCCAGTGTATCTACTATACCCCCCAGCTTGGTGTCAACAGCAAACTTGCTGAGGGTGCAATCCATTCCATCATCTGGATTGTTAATGAAGATATTGAACAAAACTGGCCCCAGGACCAATCCCTGGGGCACTCCACTTGATACTGGCTACCAGCTAGACATTGAGCCATTGATTATTACTTGTTGAGCCCAATAATCTAGCCAGCTTTCTATTCATCTTACAGTACATTCATCCAACCCATATTTCCTCAGCTTGCTTGCAAGAATGCTGTGGGAGATGGTATAAAAAGCCTTGTTAAAGTCAATGTATATTACATCCACTACTTTCCCCGCATCCACAGAGCCAGTTAGCTAATCACAGATGGCAATCAGGTTGGTCAGTGTCACGGAGTCACAGAGGTGCCCTGTGATTGTGAGGGTGATTGGCAGAGCTGTCAATCACCCAGGCAGCTCAGGTGCC
>NW_017728949.1:11383761-11385678 GCF_001723895.1 Crocodylus porosus | reverse complement strand
ATTTAAACATCAAAGTCGTGGCGGGCGAGAATTCTGAGGGTGCTACGTCACCCTAACGTGACGGTAGGCGGCGCTAGGGAGCACACGGCCGCCCCTAGCCGCCACCCCCTCACAGTCAGGCATGACTTACTTTGCAGATCCACAAACTTATCAAGGGGCTTTGAAAGCCATTAAGCAGATGAAGAACAACAAAGCATGTTAACCTGATGGAACACCAGATTAAATTTATAAGCAAGGTGGGGGGAAAAAAGCTCTCTCACCATCTACACAGCATTATTAAGAAAATCTGGAAATGTGAATGGATTCCTGGTGACTTGAGACATGTTAGAATTATTACCATATTCAAGAAAGGAGATGGATCAGATTGGAGCAGTTAACATGGAATTGCACTGTCCATAACTGGGAAGATCCTCATCTGTACACCCCTCAATGAACTCACTTTCCTCACTGAGGAAATTATACTTAAGTCCCAATGTGGTTTCAGACTACTCAGAGGTACAGTAGATGTGATCTTTGTTACTACAGAGCTGTAGGAAAGGTGCCAGGACCAAAACTGAGATCTTTACATGGCCTTCATTGACCTGACATAAGGCCTTTGATTCAATCAACAGAGGGGGCCTATGGACAATCCTAATGTTATATGGATGTCTACCAAAAATTGTTACCGTTATCAGATTCTTTCACATGACAGCAACCATCTTAACCAATGGCTCAGAAATCGAGCCATCCACCATTAGAACTGGAGTCAAGTAAGAACGTGTGATTGCACTAACACTCTTTTCCATCTATATAACAGCAATTTCACATCTCATTGCTGATAGACTTCCATCTGGAATTAGCATCCAGTATCACATGGATGGAAATCTCTCTAATATCAACAAGTTATGTTCCAAATCCAAGATAGCCAACACTTCCATTATTCACCTTCCATATGCTGATTGCGTCATGTGGGCCCACTCAAGTGAAGAGCTCCAGATTACTCTTAATTGCTTCTGTGAAGCATATGAAATGCCTGGACTTGCTGTCAACTTTACAACAAACAAATACATTACCAACTGACTCCAAACCAACCAGCTGCTCCTCCAGATGTTGCTATTAGAGGACCACCCTTATTTAATGTTGAGTATTTTCCATACCTGGGTAGATACCTTTCCCAAAAAAAGTAAACATAAACAATGATATTAAACTCCAAATAAAATCTTCTAGGGCTGCTTTTGGATGTCACCAAACTTGTGTTTATGATAATTGTGATATTAGAATCCAAATCAAACTTCTCATTTACCAGGCTGTTGTTATCCTTACCTTGCTGTACACCTGTGAAACTTGGATGATGTATCAGAAACACCTGAAAGCTTTGGAATGTTACCATCAGCAATGTCTTCAGAAAGTTTTCCATGTCAATTGTAAGAGTAAAAGAATAAATGCTAGTGTTATGGCTCAAGCAAACACCACCAGCATTGAAGGTATATTTATGACATCAGCTCCATCAGATAGGGCATATTACAATGATGCCTGATAACTGGCTCCCAAAACAGGTCCTATACTCCCAACTCATTGATGGTCATTTGTCTAGAGGTAGGCAAAAGAAGAGATTCAAGGACACTTTGAAAGCCAATCTGAAGAAATGCTTTGTTAACATCAGAACCTGGAAGACTCAAACACTGGTGATCCCCATTGGTGCAGTGATGGACAACAAACAGGGATCTAAATGGTTAAACAATTAATCATCTAACCAATAAGTGCAGTGACAACTGGTTAGCTTACCAGTTATCCTTTAGCTATGGGTGGACACAGTCTGGCAGGAAAGTGGGGAAGGGAAGCTGTGCACCACAGGTGACTGGTAGAGGGTGCACATGCCCTCCTGATGGGGAGGGTGCCCCCCATGACAGCTGACACTGATGCTGTCGGTAGGGCTGC
>NW_017728949.1:11346396-11383616 GCF_001723895.1 Crocodylus porosus | reverse complement strand
CCCCCCCCCCCGACAGGACCACTGTCAGTGGTGGCTTCTGAGGGTCCCCCGCCCAGATTCACAAGAAACCAGTCACTCATGTTGTGCAGTGCCTAAGTAGGAATCAGAAGGCAGAGGGCAAGCAGAAGGGAAACAGGGAAGAGTCAGGAAGAGGGGTGGGAGGGTGAGGGGGACTAGTAACCATAGCCTAAGAGGAAAACAGAGGAAAACAGAGGAAATCTACTGTACCTAAGAAGAAAACATCAAGCAGTCTAATGACTCATCAATTAAACAAGTAGCTGTTCATTCACAGGTATTCCCTTCCTCCCAGCTCAGGGCTTCATGTGGACTGTGTTGCCTGGCTGGGCTTGCCTTCTCCCCTCTTTCCCTAGTCAAAGGGCTCTCAGAACCAGAGCAGCTCCCAGCAGCAGCTGTGTCGCAGCTACTGTTATCAGTTATTCATTTAACTGATATAATTACAGAAGGATAAACATTTTTAAAATTATATTTATATCCATAACAGCAAGGCATTTATCATTCTGAGCAAACTTGCTTCACTATGGAGGTGGATAAATGGGAGAGGCAAAAGGAAAGAGCTGTGACCTGACATCATCAAGATCTATTCCTTCCTCCCAGAACTATTTGTCACGTCTGCAGTTAAACATGTAGATCTTGGATCAGTTTCCTCCACCGTTTATAAATTTACCAATTTCCAATTTACTGATACACTGTCATCTTCCTATCAAAGGAATGACAATGACAGCCTAAGAGACGCTGAGGTTTCAAAGGATGCATCTACACGAGATGCTTTACTCTGCAGCAGCCTAATTTACTGCACAGTAAAGTGTCACTTCTACAATTAGGACACAGTCGACTAATTTACTGTATATGACGGGACTATCTGGCAGCACAAGTGGTATCCGGCAGCACAGTAAATTACTGTGCTTAAACACACATGTAGACGGCAATGTCAGGATTAGTTTACTCTGACTCAAATAGAGCCACAGTATATTCAGTCAGATTAACTGCACATGTAGATGCACCCAAAGTGTCTATGGACAATCCTAATGTGATATGGATGCCTGCCAAAAATTGTACTATTCTATTTTGTCCTGCTCAAGTCTTGGTAAAATTGTAACTTTTGTTACACACTTTTATATCAGTCTCAAGGTTAAGTTACAAAAAGTGGTATGGGGAAAAAGAACCTACCCATCTTTTAATTAATGGATTTAAACAAAGTGGAATGAGATAGGACTAATAAGCTTATTTAGAAGTCTAATCAATGGAACAGGTTCTGACCTGTAACCTCTATTAAAAGCTTTCCAAAGAGCATCATATAAAAGAGATTTAACTGAATTAACCTTTGTTTATTGTTTGTTTTTTGTTCTGCTTTGTTGTTTATTGTTTTTATCTTTCCTTTAATAATAAAATAGTAATAGGTAATAATTGTGATTATTTCCTTGTCTTTAATCATTTTTTCACACAAGCTTCAAAGGAGATAGTTAGTTATTAAGGTCTGATCATATCTTCAATCATCATAATGAATAATTTTACTAAATTGTTCATAAAATTACTTGACATTTAACTTAAAACTCATACTTCACTATAGTCCAGTAATCATAGAAACAAATCTCAATCACCTGGCACATTAAAGACAAGAAATCTGCCTTACATAGTATAAATAAATGTAATTTGTGGAATTATTAGATTATTATGTTCACATTTTTTTCCCTTAAAAAACATCACTTTTAAAAAATTATTCCATGAATGTTACCCGTTTTATTCTCTCTCTCTCACTTATTCTCTTGCTAGCATTTTGGGAGGTCAGGTGCTAAATACGTGGAGCTTTAAAATGCTTTATCAGCCTCAAGGCCAAATTCTATTACTCCTGTGGAAGCCCAAGAACACAGCAGAAATTCAGTATTACAACAGCAAACTGAGCCAGAAATTGAGAAATTAAATAGATAAACAGTACCTCCGCAAATGCTGAGTAAAGCAGATTTTACTTAGGTAAATCAGAATGGACCGTGTACTAAGAGACACTACATACAATGTATATATTGGTAGATCCAAAATTTAGTATGCTATTCTGTAAAGAATTACACGATTTCATATCTTGGCAAAATTCTAAAAGAAGACAGGATTAAGAGGTAGAATAGGAAATATCCAATATTAACTACTATTATTATAACAGTATTTTGAAAGACAAAAAGATTACTCATTTTAAAATTATAGCGTAAGATAGACAAAGAACTAAACCCAGGCATTCAATGGCATTACAAAGTTCTCTAAAGAAACAGCATAGATAAAATGTGCTATTATAGCTGTATGGAGTATCAGGCTATTTCAGTATATCTGTATGCTGTTAAAAAGCTTCCCTCATAATTCCTTTCAACAGCAGGTAACTCTGGGCATGTATATATTGTTTCTCAGACTCTGTTCAGAAGCTGCTGAGAAGCACACTTTCGCTCATCCATGCTCACCTCCGCATGCACCAAATCAGAAATTAATTGCCTCTCACGCAAATTAGAGACAAAAATATGGAATGCTGTGGTTGGAGATGCAAGCAGGGCAGATTTACCAACTCATTTCCAGTTTTGCTGCGTAAAACAGAACTAGGTGGGCTTCTTGGAAGCATTCTCAATGGCACCCCGGAAGGAGGTCATTCCCTGTGGGGCCATATTATCAAACTGTATAAGGTGCTTGTTCTGGGGGTTACAGAGACTGTAGTGCAGTAACTCTTGCAAAGGACTCAACCAGGAGACATTATACTGGCTCATAGAAACATCACTCATCCCTCTTTTCTACTCCTCTCTGGATTGTCAATCATTACAAAATATGTTGTCCTTTTTCAACTGAGAAGGAAAAACTAAGCTGTAGATAATAAAAAGAATTGTCCTCTGTCTGGGGCAAAAGGAAATAGAGATGAAAAGTACAAGCAAAAACAGGAGAACATGTTCCTAGTGAAAGTATCAAAGGATAAAGAAAGGGCCGGGAAAAAAAAGAGCATTAAGAAAGAAACTTAAGGCATCCAGCCATTCAAGGGAGTTTTGAAGTCCTTTTTCAAATATATAGGGAGGATGAAGAAGGCACCGGGTAATGTGGGGCCCCTGCAAAGTACGCTGGGCAATCTGGTGGTTGCGCCAGAGGAGAAAGGGGAACTCTTTAACCAATTCTTCACCTCCATTTTCTTGTGCAGGGACCAGGACTTCCTCGCTGTGATGCCAGACGGACTCGAGAGGAACGCCTCCAGACCTCAGGTTGGGGAGGACAGGGTTAGAGAGCTTCTGGAGGGGCTGGACATGTTCAAGTCAGCGGGTCCAGATGCTCTCCATCCCAGGGTGTTGAGGGAGCTAGCTGGGGTTATTGCAGGGCCCTTAGCATTGCTTTATGAGCGCTCGTGGTGCTCGGGCCAGGTGCCAGATGACTGGAAGATAGCTAACGTGGTCTCCATCTTCAAAAAAGCGAAGAGAGAGGACCTGGGTAACTACAGGCCCGTCAGTCTTACCTCAATCCTAAGGAAACTCTTTGAGAAGATCCTCAAGGAGCACATCTGTGATGAGCCGACTTCACGGATGATGCTCAAGGGCAACCAGCATGGTTTCATTAGGGGCAGGTCATGTCTGACCAGCCTGATTTCCTTTTATGATCAGGTCACAAAGGCAATGGATGCAGGTGTTGCCGTGGACGTAGTCTTTCTAGACTTCAGCAAGGCCTTTGACACCGTCTCCCACCCCATCCTCATTAAAAACCTAGGCGATTGTGGCACTGATGCCTACACAGTCAGATGGACTGCAGATTGGCTGAAGGGTCGTACTCAGAAGGTGGTGGTGGATGGGTCATATTCAACCTGGGGGGAAGTGGGCAGCGGAGTCCCCCACGGCTTGGTCCTTGGGCCTGCGCTGTTCAATTTCTTCATCAGCGATTTGGACGACGGGGTGAAATGCAACTTGTTTAAATTCACTGATGATACCAAAATTTGGGGTGAGGTGAGCACACTAGTAGGGAGGGAAAGACTGCAACAAGACCTGGATAGGTTACAAGAGTGGGCTGACATAAACAAGATGCGTTTCAATAATGACAAGTGCAGGGTGCTGCACCTAGGCAGTAGAAACCAGCAGCACACTTATAAGATGAGAAACTCCCTTCTTGAGAGCATGGAGGCAGAAAGGGATCGAGTCATTACTGACTCCAAGATGAACATGGGCCGACAATGTGAGGTCACAGTTGGAAGAGCTAACCGGACCTTGTCGTGCTTCCACAGGTGCATCTCAAGTACAGCAAGGGAGGTGATCCTGCAACGCTGGTCAGGCCACAGCTGGAGTACTGCATCCAGTTCTGTGCACCCCACTTCAGGAGGGATGTGAACAACATTGAGAGGGTCCAGAGGAGGGCCACCCGCATGATCCAGGGACAACAGGGCAGACCGTACGAAGAGAGACTGTGGGACCTGAACCTGTTCAGCCTTCACAAGAGAAGGCTGAGGGGGGACCTGGTGACTGTCTATAAACTCACTAGGGGGGACCAGAAGGGTTTGGGGGAGACACTGTTTCCCCTAGCACCCCCTGGCATGACAAGGAATAATGGACACTAATTATTGGAGAGTAAGTTTAGATTAAACATCCACAAGAACTACTTCACAGTTAGGGCGGCTAGGAACTGGAACCAACTTCCAAGGGAAGTGGTGCTGGATCCTACCCTGGGGAACTTTAAGAAGAGGCTTGATGCCTACCTGGCTGGACTCATTTGAGACCAGTTTTTTCTCCCGCCCAGGCAGGGGGTCGGACTTGAAGATCTACAAGGTCCCTTCCAACCCTACTTCTATGATTCTATGAATTACAGTTTGTCTCAATTAATCTTTATTTCTAATTGTGTTCTAAAAGAAAAACTTGTTTATATTGTCTTCTGAGTCACTTAATGTAGAATTATAGACTCACAGAGCTCAAAAGGACCTCACAAGAGTCCAACCCCCTACATAAGTTCAGGATTCACTGTTTCTATAATATTTCCCTTTCAGAACTTTGGTTTGAAGAAGCATTTTTTTTCTGAAAGTTTCCATGACTCTAGTAAAACCTTGCAATGTTTGTCATATTTGTAACATTTCTCATAACTGTTTAATGCTTAATTTAGTCCCTCTAAATTTTTTTAATGTTGTCATTCTCATTTATTTACTAATTTTTCATTTCCCAAGCATTACAAAGAAAGCTTCATAATTCTTTAAAGTAATTCTTAATTATAAGGGTTGTTTCAGAAACTAAAAATGGTTTATAATGTCTGTATGTCATAATTATCAACCTTTCATATGTATTCATGTACTTATTGTAATCATCTTAATAATATTTATAAGCACATCCATTTACAAGAGTACATATATCATTATAATGAACTGTTAAATGCATTTATAAACAATTAATTATTGATTTATTTGCAATTCTCCTATAGAGATGCCTCCCAAACTACTCCTTTTTGCTTTTCATCATTCTGATTCAGCTTAAGGACAATTTCATAACTAATAACTGCTTTTCCAAGCATCAAAAATGATACATCGTAAAAGCCAAACTATTATATAAGAACATGCTGATCCAGTTTGTAGTGAAAGTTCTGTATTCTCAAATTACTTTACAAACATTACAGATTAAAGATGATTTCAACACTAAAAACTGACTGATTTCTGATACCAGATGTTAGCACTAGGTACACCCACAGCCTGGTATTGAGTACTAGTTTTAACTACTAGTATAGTTCAGGTAAAATTATTTTCAACATTGGTACAGACAGAAGACTAAAGAAAATATGAAGGAAACTGCTACAATGTAAAAGTGCTGAAATAGTTTTGCTCCAACTGCACTAACAGTTAAGGACAAATTGTTCAAAAATGCCTCAGGGTATTAGAAGAAAGTCCATCTAAATTCACAGAGTATAAAAAGAAGGGACTATTGTGATCAACTCATTTGACCTCCATATAATACAGGCCACCTGGAATCCTGAACTAATTCCTGTTTGAACTACACCATATCTTTTAAGAAAACATCCAATCTTGATTTCAAAGTTTCCAGGATTGAAATCCAATACAGCTCTGGGTAAAATGACCCAATGGTTAATTACCCTCACAGTTAATCTGCACTTTATGTCTACTCTGAATTTGTCTAATTTCAGTTTCCAGATCTTATTGTAGTTTTGTCTGCTAATTAAAGACACTTTCTTGTCATATTTTGTTGCCCATGTTGCTTGCAGACTGTGATGAAGCCACCTCTTAACATTTTCTTTACTAACCTAAACAAATAAAGATCCTTGAGTTTTTCACCAAAAGACATTTATTATCTTTTAAATACTTCTTAAACTCTTTCCTGAAACCTCTCTCAGACACAGAGTTAATATAACCTTCCCACTATTTTTTAACATTCCCCAATTTATACAACTAGGACTGCATTAGCTAAAGCATAGCACAGGGACCTATGTTCATCCAATTGCCCACGATTATCCCAAAATCCTTTTCACAATCACTGCTTCCAGGGATAGTGTACTCCATCTTGCAAGCCTGATATTTGTTCTTTGTTCCCAGGTGGATAATTTTACATCTGGCTATATTAAAATGAACATTATTTGCACCCCGTTTATCAAGTAAAACAGATTACCATGGCTCAGTGACCTGTCTTTTTCACCGATTGCCATCTTTTGTGTCATCTGCAAACTACACTGGCAATCATTTCATGTTTTCTTCCAGGTCACTGATAAAAAAGTATAGTGCTGTAGGGCCAAGAAAAATGCTGGGAGGAGCTTATTAGATTCATCCATGTAATTCTCTGCATTTTAAAAGTTATAAAGTAACCAATTATTAATCCATTTAATGTACCCCAAGTTGATTGTTTTATCATTCTAGTTGCTTTATCAAAATGTTACGTAGTACCAACTCAAATGTTTTACACAAATCTATTATAGCAATGCTATTGCTTGTGTTGTACAGACCAGTAATCTAAAAAAATGCTAGCTTAACAAAATCTATTTTTCATAAACCCTTGTTGATTCATAATAACATTAGTATTAATTTACATTACACTTCTAACATGCTTTATGAACTTCTCCCATTTCCTAAAGCATAGCCATAAACCTACTAAATCATTTTAGATATTGCTTCAAAAGAATCCTCTCATTTCAGTCACAATTACTGTGAGTTCATTTCTTAATGCATAGGTAAAAAAGAAAGGGATTATTTTATCTCCAGATTGCCTAAACACACAATACAATATGCATGCAAGTGACAGAGAGATCATATCAAGTTGTTATTCATTACTGAAACCCACTCTAAGGACTCTGAGCTGAAGGATAATTTGTTTATAAGGCTTAAACGAGATAGCATGTTGAGTCAAAGTGTTGTACTCTAAAAAAGTGACAATGACTTAGACAACAGATCTGATGTTTGTGTGCTTTTTGAATCACATATCCTACATTAAGTGAAAATGATTTTTTTCAATTTTTATTACTGTTAGCCCTTCAACCTGAAGTGTTTTGATGCTCTAAGAGAGGGCTGGATTTTTTTTCTGTTTTTTTGAAGTCGTTTTTCAAAGTAGAACTATACATTCAAACATACTAGCTTTTTTCTTCGGGTCTAACCTAAATCACAAGTTTTCCATGGTTGTTCATCCAGACACTACACTGTTTCTAATCTAAAATATCTGTATGGTGAAGCTAACTAGATAAGTGCCCTTCTTCTTTCTAGCTCTTGTTTATTAAGACTGTAAGTTCTTTAGGACAGGGAGACTCTTCCAATATGTAGCAGCTAGCACAATGGAGACTTGACCCTGGTCTAGGACTCTACATGATACGAATAATTATGGAAACTAAAATAGTACATGGAATGCAATTAATATGAAAGCATAGTTTATTTTATACTTATAGGGAGTTTCTTTGTTGCATCATATTTAGAAGTCGCAGCAAGAACATTTTCCTGAAATAAAGAATTCAAAGATACACTTAGTGTCCCTTTGTAGAATGTATGTATTGGCCATATCTAATATTCAAAAAAGGTCTCAAAAGGATTTCTGTTTTATTGAAATCTTGAGAGCAGTAACAAATGGCACGGTTCCATCAGTGGAATAAAACTGCACGCATAAAGAATGCTAGTACAGTCATTTAGTTCATTTCTTGTCAGCTGAGACTGTCAAGTCACTGTTCCCCACAGATACCTACTTTGATGATGCATTGAGAATTCTCTGCACATAAACTATAAGAAGTGAAGCATGTGTGCACTGGTGGAAAACAATGTAACTCTCTCAACTCATTCTGTAAGACTTGTGAAATGTCTTTAAAAAAAGATGAAAACCCTTTGTTCTTTATCACTGGAAAAAACAAAACGTGGTAGATTACCATATCCAAACAGAACTTCAGTGGAAAAGTACTGAACTTCTCAAAAACAAATAACTTGACTCATATCCATCTCTCTTTCTAGAAGCAACATTGCTTTTTTTTCTCCCTCTTTCAGACCTAATATTTAAAATATTATGTAAAAACAGACACTGTAACACTGCAAAAGAATCTGTGAAAATCCAAGAGACTGCATATTTAAAGTTTAAATGTTCCAGCCTCCTAATTTACTTAATAGGATTTTAATATGAAAGAAAACCCTACGCTCCTGCTGTGACCCATAAATGGACAGAAGTGCTGCTTCTTGCTCCTCTATGTGATAGTTGGGCCTTCCAACTATCATCTTTTGAAACCTGGAAGCTTAATCACAGGCAAGAGACCTGCTGACTGGCTACTGCCAATCAGATGGAAAATTGTGGATGGAGAAGTGTGTTGGGGTAAAAGTGTTTTTTTTGTTCTTTTCAGCTAGGTGACACAACCCTGTCCATGAAAGGTTTTTTTCTCTAGTCAGGATTCAGAAGGAATTGGGTAAGATATTTGCTATATGACATGTTTTAATTTTCTGCACATGGCAGAAAGTAAGCCTAGAAAGTAAGGAAAATGACCAAATCCCACTGTGACCCAATCCCAAGCTATCGTCCCATTCTGATATCACAGAATTCCAGAGTATTGTAGCCAGTAAAGTAACACTTTCTTGGCTCATATAAAGTGTACCTGTTGACAATCTACTTTGTTTCTTACACTTCAGGTACTCTTTAACTTTCAAATTTAAAACAAGTTACAGATCCTTAAGTGAATAAACTGTGGCCAGAAAAAAAATTAAAAATTAAAAAGCTGTTTTTCTATAGGCCCTCTCACAACTATAGCTGAGAGGTTCAGATTCCACACAAATACACTTCTTCTTGCTCACAAGGGGCCCCAATAATCTTTGTTTCTGCCTCTATCCATTAATTTCCCTATAACAGTGCTACGCTGGCTAGCACCACAGATGAAAGGGTCTTGGGGGTCATCATTGACCACAATATGAACATGAGCCTGCAATGCGATGCTGCGGCTAGTTAAGAGAGCAAAATGTTGGCTTGCATCCACAGATGCTTCTCAAGCAAATCCTGGGATGTCATTCTCCTGTTGTACTCAGCCTTGGAAAGGCCACAGCTGGAGTACTCTGTCCTGTTTTGGGCTTCAGAATTCAAAAGGGATGTGGAGAAGTTTGAGAGGGTGCAGAGGAGGGCCACGCACATGATCAGAGGTCAGGAAAACAGACCTTATTGTGAGAGGCTGAGAGCCATGCAGCCTGGAAAAGCGCAGGCTCAGGGGTGATCTGGTGGCCACCTATAAGTTTATCAGGGGTGCTCATCAGGATCTGGGGAAACTTTGGTTCACCAGAACGCCCCAAGGGATGACAAGATTGAATGGTCACAAACTCCACTGCAACCAATTCAGGCTGGACATAAGAAAGAACTTCTTCACTGTCCGAGCCCCCAAGGTTTGGAATAGACTGCCACCAGAGGCAGTTCAAGCACCCATTTGGAATGCCTTCAAGACACATTTGGATACTTATCTTGCTGGGATCTTATGATCCCTGCTGACTTCCTGCCCCAGGGCAGGGGGCTGGTCTCAATGATCCTCCGGGGTCCCTTCTGGCCCAAATGTCTATGAAATCTTTGAAACAGGGAGCCAGAAGTCTCCTGTTACTTTAGGAGGAAACTGTATAAGGGCTGGCAATGAGAAAGTCAGCAAGCTGTGAATGAGCTTGCTGCCAGCAAGTGAACAAACTGCAGAAAATAGGTAGAGGTCAACCCTGGAAGGGTAACTCACCCAGGGAATGGAGACAGAGAAGCAAACTGCAGAAAGACAAATAGGGAGGAAACCCATGAGTAAAGGGCTGCAAACAGCTCAGCTAAGCCCTACCAGGGAAAGCAGAAGGATCATCAGCAGGAATCCTGGGTCTCTCTGTTTAGAAATCCTAAATTCTCCGATTAAAAACTGCAAAATCTGCATTTTTCTGCAATTAAAATAAAATGCCACTATACATATAGGTATCAGTTGAACACAATGTTTTATTGATACATGTATAATTGTAAAGCAGTTTGGAAGCTTGCCAATGCCTCAGTCATAAATTCTCAGCACCTATATATTTTGGTGGTTTTTGGGGGGGGGGGGGGGGGGGGGAGGGAAGGGAAAATCAGAACTCATTGCCTCTTTCCTAACAACAAATACATGATTACTGGTGCCCAGATATTCACTTATCTCCTACTATGTACGCTGGAAGCCATCTTGTTTTTCTGCTTTTCAACTCCCTGTTCCATATCAAAACTCAACTGAAATCGTTTCACCAGTTTCTCTACTTTCAATGTCTCCTCCTTGACTATTTCCATATTTAACTCTAAACATGTGATACAATTTACATGAAATAAACTATACATAATAAAGCCGTATTTCACTTTTTATATTAAGTCCATGTGTATTGTTAACACACTTTAAATCAATTACATTTATAAGTTTGATTCTTTGAAGCAGGCATTTCCCATTCTGATAGAATGTGTGGGTGGACAGGAGGTGTTTACCTATCTAATGTCTCACTATTATCTTCAAAGATCTTTTACATTTTCTTGTGGAGAGCCTAAAATATCCATCGTATTTTCTTTAGAAACTGTAACCGGCGGGCCTCGAACATTAGGTCTCGCGCTGCTTGGCCTTATGGACTTGCCTGTCGCTTCGTCCCTGGAATTGCCTATTCCAGATAGGTCTTAGATGTAGTTCCCGCCTCTATCTTGCCTGCCACGACTTTGCTTGAACTTCAGTGGAGGGGTGGACTACTTTAGTTTATCCCGCATTGAGACTCTTGGGGTGATGGTCTTCTGTGAGGCTCCGCCCTCCCCTACACCTTGCCCTAGTACCCAGCCACACCAAGTTGTCGGTGATTCCCGGGGCTGACCCTCACCTTGCGATGCCCACATGTAACTAGGCGAATCCGTGGGCTTGTCCTGACTCCCGATCCTGCCTGTTAAGGAATCCTTCTAAGATTCCTCCCTGCTCCTTTTACTGTGGGCCACTCAACAAAACTCAAAAGAAAATACTACCCATCAGTTTCCCGGGCTAAAAAGCAAAGTTTGGGACTCCCTGCCCCAGAGACAATCCTCTCCTTACGTAATTCTCTCTGCAGCACCCCTATGGCTAACAGCTGCTTGGGACTGATGCCAGCCACCCTGGTTCCCCTCTGCACCCGATTCCTCACCGAGTGATTCCACCTGGCAAGGTCCACGACTCTGCAGCCCCTCTTGCTGCTGGTGTTTTGGATCCCTGCTGGGATGGACTCTGGGTGCTCTCCCCAAACCTGTGCTGGTCCCACCTTGATAGCCGGGTCCTCCTCCGTCGCCCTTTCTTTGGGGTGGCTCCTGGTCTTCAGAACCTTACGCCCGGCCCCGCAGTTGCCAGCCGGGGCATCTGCCACTTCTCCCTGGGCATTATCTTCCCCACTGTTGGGGAACGAGTTCTAGCCTTGCAGTTGGTTGCTAAGCTCTCCCTTGCCTCCAAGTGAGGCTTTGGGGTTTTCTCCCCTTCTGGCTGGCCTCCAGCTCTCCTCTTCACCTCCGTGTCCTGGGGTGCTCTTTATCCCTCCACACCGGCTCCATTCGTTATTGAACGCAGCTGGCCGCAGTTTGAAAAAGACGCGGCTAATCAGCCACGTGGGTCCCGCTGCCACTTCCGCCTTTTCCGCGTCGTCGGCTGCAGGTAAGGAGCTTATTGTTTTCTTTCCTTCTCCCCTTCTCTCCCCAGCCTTATTTTGGGTCCCGTGGTTCCCGTTTTCCCCTTTGGGGCCATATTGTGCCGTCACCCTGTGACGGAAACATTAAAAATATTTTTCTGTATTATACAGAAAGATCTAATCAGAATTGTTGTTAAACTGTTTGTATACCAACTCCATTCTTTGTCTCCCTGCTCTCAATTTTTTTCATTATTTTCACAATTAAATGAACATTTATCCTTTTCCTAGAGTTGCCAAAGCTCAATGATAGTTATACTGCTGATGAGTTTAAAAAATATATTAGCAAAGAATGATTTTCTTGTTTGTTTTATACCGATGGAACAATTATTCCAGCTGAATCAGCCACACTGCAACATGATACCCTCACAATATGCATCACTGTCGATGTTCTATCAAGTTTGAGGTGATCCTTTCCTTTCTGTTTAGGAAGCAACCCAGATCACAGAACTCCAAAGAAGAGTATGTCATGGCTGTGGAAAAATGTATACACAGAAATAAGGAGGCAGGGCAAAAAAAGAGAGAAAGAGAAAGATGTAATCTCCAGAGTGGTATGTGCATTCACATCAAGTAGACTAGGATAGTGGCTGGATAAATTACATATGTTTAGTTATGTTACTTCCTTCATTTGAAGAAATTTCAAATATTGAGATCATCTACTAGTAAGGTTGATATTTGACAATTATTTTCACCAAGCAAAATCAGGGACAACAACAGTTTTATTATAAATATAGTTTTATGATAACTATTACTAAGATAAGATACATGTGTATACAAAAAGAAGGATATACTAAAGGGAAACCACACTGTCTTCTGACACCTCAAGGAGACCACACTTAAGATACCTGACCACCAAATGACAACCTTTTTGCAGCCAGATTGCTACTATTTTCACCCCTTAGAACAGGGGTGTCAAACATATGGCCAATAGGCCAGATCCAACCTACAGAGAGGCTTGGAATTTGTGGGTAGAGGAAGCGGGGTAAGGCCCAGCACTGAAATCTGAGGTCCAGAGCCCTGTTGGGGACACCTGTCAGCAATGAGAGAACACCAGGTGCATTAACGCTTGCAGCACTGCCACCACTCACTCTGCAGCCATGTCTGTCTAGTTTCTAAGGAGTCCCACCATACAGAACCAGCCTGAAAAGGAGCCTTAAGATCCAAATCTGGCCCACAAGGAAGAGTGAGTTCAATACCCCTGTTCTAGACCAAACTGTTAACACTGCAATCCTCTGCAATACCTTATCGTTACCTTGACAGGTCTTACTTTGGCTGAGCACTTGCTCTTCTGTTATCTCAGAAGCAATGTTAGGTTTATCCAGTAGCCAGCCAGTTTTCATATAGCACATATTTATTTAAGGCAGAAACTTTTCACAGGAAACATATCTTTTAAAGTAAGCACCTTGCTTATATGTATAACTTAGGAAGTGGTCACTCATCTTCCACACTGAGACTTCAGTTTTTCTCCCTGGGCCTTTATTGATTAGAAATAGTTCTATTATTCCCCAGCACCACCCCGCCCCTATGATTAAGATTCTGTTATTTTATACAAGTTTAAGTCTTTTCTTTTGAGTTATATTTCTCTTTCCCAGGGAGATGAAACTGGCTTATTACCTACACTACTTCAGCACTAGGAATTTTCATGGACTACCATTCCTACCCACAATGGTCTTAAGACTCCATTTACCCATAAATGCAATCATAAACAAATCCACAAAGTTATACATAATTAATAAAACTTAATTATTTGTGGATTGCATTTATCAAAGTCTAGGTCTGGTGTACAAACTTAGTAATCAAAACATATATGCTACAAAACAATTTCAGTGGTGCTCAATTGCAATATTCTATAGACAAAGAAGGGACAATGACATGCTGGACATGCACAGCTAAGGCAAGTTAGGTGCTTTCTTTAATAAGTACATTTTTCATGTTCTAACAGTAAGTTTTGTCTTTTTTTAATTTACCATTGGATGGTTGCATGCAATCATACTGCTATGTGCCAGTGACCTTAGCCTTGCCTTAATAAACATTTGTGTGGGGATTTTCTATTAAACTAGCAAATTTCCCATCAAGAATGACGGGCGGACAGGGACACAGGCCCATGTGTGGTGTCCCCCCCTTCACTTTGGGTCCGGACCCATTTCCCCACCTCTGCTTTGGGTCTGGGCCCGTTCTCCTCCTCTTCCTGGGTCCGGGCCCATTCCCCACCTTCCTCATGCTGTGGCTCTGAAGGAGCTCTGAAAGAGCCACTGGGCTCCAATTGGCTCATGACCCAGCTCGGCCACCCAGTCACCATGAATGGGGCCCCAGCCAGGCCAGGTCATGGGGCAATCAGAGCCCTGTGGTTCATCCAGGGGCATGGCCTGTGGCCCCCCAGTCTGTGCATGGGGCAAGGGCAGGCTGCAACTGTAGCTGCATCTGCACTCAGCCTCTGCTCCCTGCCTTACTGCTGCTGTATTGACAGTGGTGTGGCACCATGTGTCTCACTGCCCAGCCCACCCAGCGGCGGGACTTGCATGATGCCACATCACTGTCAAAGAGCAGAGGCTTAGTGCAGCCCACAGCTGCAGCTCACCCTGTTCCGTGCACAGACTGGGGAGCCAGAGGACCCCCCTTGGCTCCCTGGCACTGTGCTCCTAGAGGAGCCACCAGACTTCAATTGCCCCTCTCATTCCCACCCAGTCACCATGAACAGGGCCCCAGCTGGGCTGAGTCATGGGCAATCAGAGACCAGTGGCTTGTCTAGGGGCATGCCGCGGTGAAGCCAAAAGGGGGGCACATGCCTCCCTCCCCCAGGTCCTCCCATGTCCAGCCCCATGCACCCTCCACCACCACCTCCCACCGCTCCACTCCATGCTGCCTCCCAGGAAGGTGGGGGGAAACTTGTACACAGCAGCCGTAGCCGCTACCATGTGTCCCATGCTACCCCTGCTTGGTGTTTGGGTGCATGCAATCACCCTCCCCCCTGCCTCCCATCTCCAGTCCCTCTCCATGGGTGGAGGCGGGTGGGGGCCAGGAAGCAGGGCAGGTGATTGGGGGTGCGGTGTGGTGGGGCACACTGCTGCAGGATCATGCAGAGCACTGCACCTGCTCCCCTCATCTCCCTCAAGCTCCCTGCTGGCTGTGGTCTGGAGGCACACTGCAACGCATCCCCCAATAACAGATGGCAAGGAGAGGAAGGCTGTGGGGAGGGCAGCAGGTGTGATGCAATGTGCTGCACCACAAGGCAGCACCCCACAACAGGAAACGCACTGCACCCCACAGCAGGGAGTCTCCCATGGCAGGCAGCACACTGCACCACGTCCCTGACCACCTGGCCTGCTCTGTGACCACCTCCACCTCTGTCTCCTGTCTGTCCATAATGCTCCAGGGTAGCCAATTGCCACTCATCCTGTGGGTGAAGCATGCACAGTAGACCTGGAGCATTATGGTCAGGCAGACAGGTTAAGGCTTTTATTATATTAGAATTAGTGAATTTTCTTCAAACAACCTCTCTAAATCAGAATCTGAGGAGAATGAAAAAGAAGAATAAAAGGATATTACTATTCTAACAGAAACTCAAGCTAAATTTGGATTTTCATAGTTTTTGGGGCTGTCTAAATTATGTTTAGTTATAACGCTGCAATTATGGAAAGAAAATATCACGATAGAATCACCTCTATTTGCCCTGGAAAATAAAACCTAAGCCCCCAAAATGATAAAATGTAGATGAAATACAGAAAGAGAACTACAGCAAGCCAGACAGACTGAGGTCCCAGAAGAGCTTGAATGGAAAGAAAAAGTATTATTCTAAAGATTACTATGGTGTTCATCTTCAAAGCATCTCTGTGTACTTTACAGGACTCAGATTAAAGCAAAATGGTTCTTTAATAAAAAGGTAAAATATAATAATTTACACAGCATTAACACTATACAAAAGAAATAAGAGCAAAAAGTACTATACCTTAAAGTGTTTTCTACCTATGTCTAGGCAGAGCTTTATACATATTTCTTTCAAAAGAGAATTTGAGAAGCAAAAAGCTGGTATCAAGAACTCTCTGCAGACAGACTTAATTCTCATCATTGAGGCATTAACTTAATCACTCCTAAATAGACATGAGCAGAACGCAGAAATCAGAGGTACACATCTGAAGGGCATTTGAACCTTAGTAAAGAGTAAATACCAATTTGACTCTAATCCAGAATGTGACTGTCACATAGCACAGCACTAAGGTACCATGCCAGAAACTTTTAGTTTGTGTAAAAATCCAGGATCAGACTCCACAAAAAGTGGTAGGTTAGAAGGTAGGTAATCAAATTCATTTTTAGGTGCATCCCTATATAAAATAACCAAAAGTGGCTTTGCTTTTAGTGGAACTTGTATACCCAATACCTTTAGGCTCTTTTGAAAAATATAGCTGGGATTTAGGGAGTGGAGTGGAAGAAATGATAAAAAAAAAGGAGTATCCTAAACATTTAGGCACTTTGTGTGAAATTTTACTTTTATTGGTGCACCTAAAAGTCAGTTTTCTAGCTATGTAAATCATGTTATGGGCACTTACACGTAGGTGTTGATTTTATTGCCCCTGCACCCCCAGCTGTGCTTGCCCCCTCCACTCCCTTGTCAGGCAGTTCTCACTGTGCTAGCTAGGGAGCAGAGGGGCAGGACCAGCCCTGCTCTCTGGAGCAGGCAGCACAGCCTAGTCTATGACTGAAAAGCATTGCTAGGATGCTGGGAGACTGTGATTTAACCTGGACCAGGAAGGGGTCTGGGGCATAAGTTTCATAAACCGGTTTGACCCAAACCAGTTAAGTCTCTGATACTACATTCAGCCAGGTTTATCTTAAACCAGTTTCAGCCATATTGAAGCTGGTTTATGTGCTCTAAGCTTCTGTTCTGTTACAGGTTGAAACCAGTTTCTGATCACTTAAACCAGTTTACGTATAACTTCTGTCCTTAGTCCTGGTGCTGTTGCAGCCAAAACAATGCAGGGAGCAGCAGCTGGGTGACAGCTTGGGGGGTAGCAACTTATCCCATGCAGCCCATGAGCTACCAGTTGGATCGCCCTGCTCTACAGTATCTCTCCTCTTCTCAGGGTTACACCTCTTTTCCCTCTTTCTCAGTAAATATAGGCCTTCCTCCTCCTACACTAAACTAAAAATAATAGGGGTTTAAAATTGTACTGAAGTAGCATTTTGTTTTTTAAGACTACAAACTAAAAATATACTAGAGCTTCAAGTAACTCCACACTCAAGTGACAATTTTAATTTCACTTTTTTTCTATATATTTTTTGGCTTTTTCCTATACTTTACTATCTAGTACTGATGTCTGTGTAGGGCAGATGCTGTACTGAATACTGTAAATCATACAGAGGATATCAGCCAATCAAAACTGTGATTTATTGCACATACTAGAATTTTTTATATTTATAGGAATGCCATAGTCATTTAATAGAAAGCAAGCAAGCATTACAAACTTACAAAATGTTCCTGTAGTACCTATAAACTAATCATACTCTTGAAATAATAGAGCAAAAATTGAGACTGTCTGCTGTGATTTAAATCTATCATGAGCAATTTCCACAGGTTTCCATAGGTTAACAAATAAAAGAATAAACAAGCAGGAAGGGGAAAAAATTCTGTTGTACAGAATCTTTTACAAATCCTGTCTCACAGTACTATTCCTCATTGGTTCATATGAGAATTTTTTTCTCTCTACCACCCTTCACAACAAGACTACATTCTTTACACTCACAGTGGAAGATTCAAATAAAATGTACTAATACTTTGAAGTGTTTATACTCTTGCTGTATTTAATTCTGTTGCTAATCTTATGATTATATGGATAGCTGCAGCATCTGCGTTCCTGGTCTATCCAGGCCATTTTGAAACCTAGCCCTGCCCACCAGAGTGTCTGCAACTCCAACCAATCATCCTCAGATTTGATAAGTGGGCACTCAACCCTACCACCTACAACTTTAAAGAAGATGTTAGGGCCTCTGATCAGGCATGTCCACCTGGGACAAGCAACTGAGTCCTCACACCTGCCCCTGTTCCCTGGCTAATGTGATTGTACCAGTTCTCTGAAACTGGATTGGCTGCTGAGAGTGCCACTCACCCCTTATAAACACATCTGCAGGCCCAGGCTGCCGGGCATGCCTTTACACAGCCCCAGCTTGTTCTGGCAAGCCTCATGTTTACTTCTTTCTGGTCCCCCTGGCTCCTGACTTGGCTTTGGCTTTCCCTGACTGTCATCTTAAACCTCTCCTGAACATCGGCACTCATCCTACTCTTTCTGGTTTCCCCAGCACCTGGGCTTAGCTTGGCTTCCTTGACCCTGACCTTGGATCTTTCTTGGAACTCAGTACTGGTTCTCTGACTCTTGGCTCCTGACCTTGACTTATGTCTCAGACTGGGTTCCAGAGAAACTGGGCATTCTGGAGGCTGCACAAAGTTTCCATCACTTTTAAATATCATTTTTCCCTCAAGCTATTTATTAATTGCATTCCCTGAGTGGCAACTCATGGAGTGGCTTTGGACCATCCCAAGCTGATTAGCAGTTGGGAGTTGGGAGCAGGGTGGCCAGGTGGGCTGAGGGGGTATCACTACTTCTGGGTTCCCAGAATGCTGGGTGCTTGGTGGGGCTGGCCAGCATCTCTATTTCAATTACCAGGAATGGAATGAAGTTGATCAGTGGCGTGGGGAAAAGCAATGTTTAAAAGTAGCAGAACCTTGGGCCACTCCCTTGGAAAGCAAAAGCAGGGAAAATGCAATGTTATTATTTTTTAGCATGGAGTTCCCTCTACCCACCTAGACACTCCTGCAGCCCGATTCAGCCAGTCTGGGATGCCTCAGAACCTGGTAGGTTGCCACCAGTCAAATGAAACTAACAAATACCTTGGAGAAAAGTGCTGTTTAAAAACTGCAAAAACATTGAGCAACTCAGAGCACCCAGCATCTTTGGAAACTAGGAGTACCCCCTCTGCACACCTGACCACCCCCTTCCTCTCCTCCCTCTCCCCCGAATAAGTCAACCTGGGATGGCACAGACTAGGTCTAGGGTGGGCAACAGAGGCATTAATTAAAAAGACCTGCTGCTTTAATTAAAAGAGCCCACAGCATCCCATGCATTTGATAAGCTTTAGTTAAAGCACCCCCCCCCACTCATCATTTTGAAGCACAGGGATGCTGAATACACAAGACACAGAGGCTAGTTAGCATGCTCCAGCAGATTCAGTTAATCAAGTATGCTCTGACACACTGTAATTACAGGGAGTCAGAGCTGTGTCTCCACTTGCGAACAGGTACCCCAGAATTCTGGCTGTATACCTGAGTAGCTGGTTGCAATGCAAGGACTGGGGCTGAGGAGTTGTGCAGTGTGAGATGCCTGGAGGACTGACCAGACACTAGTCATGGAAAGCTTAGTGTCTGCACATAATACACATAACCTGTGGGCTGGGAGGGACTGGACATGTTCAAATCACCGGGACCAGAGAGACTTCACCTACAGGTAATGAAGGAATTAGCAAGTGTCATAGCCAAACCACTAGCAAGGATATATGAGCACTCATGGTGCTTGCGTCAGGTCCCAGAGGATTGGAAGAGGGCCAATGTCATCCCAATCTTTAAGAAGGGGAGGAAGGAGCCCAGCCAGCTGCTTGTCCAGTCTCCTCTTGAAGACTCCCAAGGATGGGGCAAGCACCACCTCCCTTTGAAGGGGAGGAAGGAAGGATCCGGGGAACTATAAACTGGTCAGCCTTACATCTATCCCAGGGAAAATCCTAAAAAAAAATTATCAAGGAACCCATCTGTGGGAGCCCACTGGCTAATGTGATGGGGAGGGACAACCAACATGGGTTTATAGTGGGCAGGTCCTGCCTGACTAACCTAGTTTCTTTTTACAACAAGGCCACCAAATGTTTAGATGCAGGACTCGAGATAGATGTTATTTATCTAGCTGGACTTCAAGAAGGCCTTTGACACGGTACCTCATACCATCCTTATTAATAAACTGAGGAGATTTGCCATGGATAATTATATGGTAGAATGGGTAGCAAACTGACTCAGGGATTGCACTGAGAGGATGGTGGTGGATGGGTCAGTGTCAACCTGGAAAGATGTGTGCAGTGGAGTCCCTCAGGGCTCAGTTCTGGGGCCCGCGCTGTTCAACATCTTCATCAGTGATCTGGACAAGGGGATAGAAAGCATCCTGTCAAAATTCATGGATGACATTAAAATATGGTGTGAAGCTAAAAAAACTGCCATAAAACCTATGGGCTGGGGGGGTGACCTTCTCAGCACCACTGAGGCAGAAAGATCTTGGAGTCTCTGTTGACTCCAGGATGAACATGAGTCATCAATGTGATGAAGCAGTTGGCAGAGCCAATCACACCTTGTCGTGCATCTGTAGGTGCTTCACAAATAGGTCCAGAGAGGCAATTCTCCCTCTACACAGCACTGTTCACATTGCAGCTGGAGTACTGTGTCCAGTTCTAGATGCCACAGTTCAAGCGGGATGCAGACAACCTGGAGAGGGTCCAAAAAAGCCACTCATCTGATTGGAGGCCTGCAGGGAAGGCCCTACAAGGGAAGGCTAAGGGACTTTAACCTTTTCAGCCTCTCCAAGAGAAGGCTGAGAGAGGACCTTGTGGTCGTGTACAAATTCATAAAGGGGGGAGCAATACAAAATAGGCAATGACCTGTTTACCAGGGTACCCCCTGCAACAACAAAGAACAATGGCCATAAGCTATTGGAGAGTAGGTTTAGACTGGACATTAGAAAAAAGGTCTTCATGATCAGGGTTGCCAGGAACTGGAATGGGCTTCTAAAGGAGGTGATGCTCACCCCATCCTGAGAGGTCTTCAAGAGGAGACTGGACAGGCACCTGGCTGGGATCACATGGTCAGGTTTGGTGACCCTTTTCTTGCCTGCCAGGGGCAGGGGGTTGGACTAGATGGCCCACTGAGGTCCTTTCCAACTCTGGAATCTATGAATCTATGAAACACTGAACCAGTTCAAAAGGACCATTTCAGAACACCTAATTATTCTGGTATATTGTTGAAGCACTCCAGGACATCTGAACATTATAAATTGGTTTGTATGTCTGGATATTTGTGGTTTAAACAGTATTTTAAATGGTTTAACTGTTATGTCTGTCCACATCCTAAAGAGGCAGCCACAGCAGACCATTTTCCTGATACGCATCATCCCTGATTTTCCCCTAATCTTCTATGTCTGTGACTTCACCAAAGCACTTTTACTACAAATCCCATTGCAATATACCATCCATCCACCCAGCAATGGGAAAGAAAAAAGATCAAAAGCTGTAAAAGATCCAAAAGTAAAAAAATATGCATGGAAAAACCCTCCCTAAAGGCTCCTTTCTGGGGACACAGCAGAATAGGTAAGTAATGGTGTCTAGCCCCATATCATTTCTCAGTTCTCTATGATGCATAGAAATATGCAGCAACATTTGTTCTCAGTGTTCTGACAGGCCACAGTTCCTCTAGCAAAGATATCCTTTTACTTCCTAAACCTAGAAACTGGAATGAGATCACTAACTCATTTTAGATAGACCACAAATGACCATTAAGGGAAGAAAAGTTTTAGTTGTTACCAAACCAGTCTGGGTTGGGTTTGAACTAGTAACCTAATTGTTAAGGTTTCCCTAATCTATTACCAATATCTAGAGTAGGCTGTCCATTGTTATCTGCATTTTATGTTGTTTTTATATAAAGCAGAAGAAAAATAATTCATTTTAGACAAAGCATAGTTTTCACTATTTAAAGGATGATTTAACTGTCACTCATCTAATGGGTAAAGAAAAATATTTTACTATTAGTTCATGACACTACTTCTCTACAGTTATAGTTTACATTTACATCATCTATACAAGGTTTTATAAAATAACAGAAGATAATAGTGTTTAAAAGTCACTGCTCATTGAAATGGAAACATATCTGATAATATGCATGTATATGTGTATTTATCTATGTACAGACACAAACAATAGTAATTAAGTAATATATACTACTTTTTTCTTTTAAAAGAAGCAGACATTCCAATAAAGTATAGCTGAAATGGCTACCTATTATGAGGGATAATCTGATTATTAATTCATAAACTGTTCAAAATACAGTCTTAGCATATTCTTTCATTTAATATCCTTAGTACATCCTAACTGAAACAATTAAGCCTTTATTTTATATTCCCAGAAGTCAAGTAGTATTTATGTATAACAATATAAACAACTATGAATATGATGAATAACACAGTTAATATTATGTTTACATCCAGTATGCTTGTGGTATTTTAGAGATACGCTTTCATGAGAACTAAATGTTAATACTGAGTTTTATTTTTTTAAAGTGATGTTTACATATGCAAAGGCTTTGTTTAAATATCAGGGAAAAGATTTAATTAAGAAAGAAAATCCGTATTTCAGTATAGAACTGTTAATTTCAAATATAAATACCACATTGAGTAAGCACCTGAGCCCCCTCTTCCAGACTTAAGGCTGTTGAGTGCTTATTTTGTATTGCAATCACATTTCTGTAATTTGAAAGACATCCAGTATTGTGCATGAATAATTTAAAACGGAACTGCATTAAAATGTAAAAACAGAAAACAATTAGTATTGCTAACTATGCTCTCATTCAGTTTACATTAACATTTCATTTTCGTAAACATACAGTTGGTAGCATGCATGCTGCTTATCCTTTTAATCATATCCCTGAACACCAATGTAAATTAAAAAACAAGCTTTTTTCTATTCAACGTGTTTGTTCAGAAAGAATATTATTTTTAAAATACATTGGTGATTATTCTTCCTGTTCAAACACATTTACCTGCTCCAACATCTTGATTTTTAATTTGTATTGATTACAAGTCTAGCTTTATCGTTCATATTACAGTAACGTCTAGAGATGCCAGATAAGATCAGGACCCCATTACATTCAACACTGTAAAACTGTTTATACACCACACTGGAATGATTATGAATTTTGTAAAGTAACACCCAGATGGCAACTGAAATTTTATCTGAAAAAAATCTAAATAATAAAATTTTAAAAATTATAGTTGAAATTATGTCACAATTGAACACAAGTAACACTTTCCACATATATTTATTTTTTTAACAAAATGTATATGCTTTTCAAAAAACCTAAGTACCAACCAGCCTGGAAGATACTTGGACTAAAATATCCAGCAAGTTCTCCTCTGCTAAACCTTTGCTTCAATATTTTTGTAGTACCTAAAATGTGCAAGAGAAATACATTCTCCTTCAGGCTTGCATACTGCATAGGACTGTGCATTTTGCTGACTTCTAGTTATTTATCTTCTTTCTTACTTTAAAAGTAACAGCAAACAGACAAAATCCATGGAGCTATGTAAAAAAAACCATTAAGGTTACCTAACCCAGGGACTTTTTACATGCTCCCTAAAATCCACAAACAAGGGAACCCTGGCAGACTTATCATATCCAAACATGGGACTCTAACTGAAGAAATATCAGGTTTCATTGAATCAATCCTAAAACCGCTCGTCACCCGCAGAGCAAGTTTTGTCCAAGAGACTACCGACTTTCTACAGAAACTTAAAAACATAGACCACCTTCCCAGCAACACCCTCCTAGCCCAACATCCCACATCAGGATGGCATCCAAGCCTACCTTACTATCTACAGGAATAAGATTACAACTCAGAATACAGACACAAAGATATTACTGACCTTATACACTTCATCCTCACATACAACAATTTCACTTTTAATAACCAACACTTCCTCCAGATGATGGGAACAGCTATGGGCACCAAAATGGCCCCACAGTATGCCAACTTTTTTATAAGCCACCTGAAAGAAAACTTCCTCAAGAACTGCACCGTCAAATCCTTGCTATATTTAAGATATATCGATGACATCTTCATCATTTGGACTGAAGACCTGTAATCTCATGATTGAGTTCCATCAGAAATTCAACAATAACCATCCCTCCATCCAACTTTCTCTAAAATACTCCAGCACCACCATCTCCTTTTTAGACATGATGATCAGTATCCAGAATGATAAAATACAGACCACATTATACAAGAAACTCACAGACTAACATACTTCTCTGCACAGAACCAGCAATCACCCTAAACACACCAAAAAGGCTGTGATATACAGCCAAGCCCTCAGATACCACCGAATTTGCACTGAAGAGAACACCCAGGATTGCCACCTCACCAATCTTAAAAAGGCTTTCAGCCAACGAGGACACTCCTCCAGAGAGATAGCTCACGCGTTGGAAAGAGCCACCCAGATACCATGTGAAGAACTGCTGCAGTACAGAAGAAAAACTCCCACAAATCGCAAACTGCTGGTAATGACATATCACCTCTCCCTCGAACCTGTAAGGAAAATCCTCAAACAATTGCAACCCATACTAGAAAGAGAACCTATTCTTAAAGAGTTCTTCCCAGAGTCACCCATCCTAGCCTTCAAACAAGCACTGAACCTCGCTAACCTCATCACAGAAGCAAACTTCCTCAGGCCCAGAACACACCAAATGGATCCAGACCATGCCATGACAAGAAATGCAAAACCTGCCAACGCATATCTCTACCACCCCCACAATTACTACATCCCACAACACAGCCATCAGCATTCCCAGATCCTACAACTGCACATTCAGAAATGTAATATATCTCATCCAACGCACCAAATGCCCTGATGGAAAATACGTAGGAAAGACCAAACAATAACTGTGCACCAGAATGAATGCACACCGAAAATCTGTCAAAGACAGGAATACCCAATAACTTGTGGGGGCACATTTCTCACAAGAAAACCAGTCTTTCTCCAATCTCTCAGTCCTGATCCTCAAAGGAAACTTACAAAAAGCTTCCCAGAGACATGCCTATGAACTCCACTTCATCAGCCTCCTGGATACTAAAAATCATGGACTAAATATAGATATTGGATTTATGACCCATTATAACCTGCCTGACATCTGACTCCCCAGGTACTTCTCAACTATTCATCCCCCTTCTCTCTCCCTCCCCCCAGCCTGTCTCTCACCCACTGACTCCTCAGTCTACATCTTCACTGACTGCCTGTCTTGCATGCAGACCAGCCCAGCCTCTGGCTGCTTTACTTTTCATTCCATCCAGGAAAAGCACACACCAACTGCTGAAACTTCCTTAGCCTGACAAAGGGTTTTTGAACCTGAAAGCTTGCTTAAAAATTGTTTTCCAACTATTTAAGATGGTCTAATAAAAGATATCAGAATCACCCAAAGAACCTTGTCTGCCTAAGGTTACAAAGAACATTTGTGCTGACACTATCCCTTTCACAGATGTTTGGGCTTTGCATGTTTCATAATGTAGAGTGAATCTTAAGAGATGATAAGTTGAGACAACTCATACCCACTGGGACTCAAATAATAACATCATGATTTTGCAGGGTTTTTTTAATTTAAATATTAGCCACTTTAATTAAAAACCACTGTTAGCATATTTCTGAGGGAGTTCTCCTATTCCTGAGAGCAGGGCATTGAGGCTCACTGATAGTGTATAGATCCTGAAGGGGAACCTTTTAACTGATAGATCTTGGCTGCCTCCATCCTGCACAGGGGGAAATCACTTCCATACTAGACTGTTGGACACGTCTTGACTAAAGATGATTAAGTCTGTGCTTAGATCACCTCCAACTAAGGACTTGACAGTAACTTGGCAATAACTGTCAGCAAACATTAAAAAATGCACAAGACAGACAAACTGAAAGAGCAATATCTTGACCTCTGCTAAGCTACAAAGTTTGCAAAATATCCATGTCAGCAGAATATTATCACCAATATACTGTTGCCCTTCAAGAAAGGCACAGTAGTTTTGTATACCTAGCTGAGATGAGGATTTTCAGGTCCCCATTTCCATTATTAAATAAGGACATCACAGAATTTAAGTTTTAGCTCCTAGAAACACTCATCATCATAAATTAATTCCAACTTGTAGAATAGGGTTCCCAGATACCTTGTCATACTCTCCACTGTCATGGCCACCAAAGCATTAGAGTCAAAAGAATTATCACAAAAGACTACCAAGAAATACTAACATGAAGGATCATAGTAAAAAATTAAAGAGCAACATAAATGTAACATGAAAGAGATAAGGATTTTTGCAGGTGATATCTTGTATTGGACCAACTCCACAGGTGAGAAATTTAGATAAACTTTTGGGCACCAAGTATCTTTTCTCAGGTATGAGAAAAAAACAGTCACAGCCTGAGCAAAGCAGCAGAACAATGGACTGTGTAAAACTCCATATGAGCAAGAACAATCTGCTTAGAGTAATAGAACAGGGAACACTTTTTACAGAACAACCACTCCCTTTTGATCTCACAATCTTTGTGCTCAAGGTAAAATTATAAAACACCTTCAGAAGACAGGGCTGGGGGGAAAAAAATCATAATCTTGCAGGACATTAAAATCCACTAAACACAGACATAGACTATACAACCTACCTGTGATCCCTGCTAATCTCTACACTCCACAAGTGATGATGACCTTCTTCCCTCTAAAATGTTCTTGCTCTTCCACTAATCAGGTTAAACCTTCTACAGCATTTTTCTTGTCTGTTAGTTACTCCTGATGATCCCTATTTTCTCATACTTTATAGCTCTGCTCCATTCCTCTACATTTCCTGGATTACCCCAGCTACATCACACTAACATGAACATAATATAGCATGGGCACATACTCTAATATCGGCAAAATCTCAGAGGTCATAGTTATTTTCTACAGATGTGCTAAATTCATAGCAAGTAGAGCTGGAGGGACCTTACAAGATAATCAAGTCCAGCCCTCTGCTCAAGGGAGGATCATCCCTGACTAAACCATCCTATAGTTAAGTTACATAAAATCATAAAATTGCAATGTCTATCTATAAACCATCACTGAATGTCAAGAAGCAGACTGAAGATTAACACACTGTCCACAGAAAACATTGCAGAAGATGAGTTCATGTCCCTTCTTTATGGGCCTTATTCCTCATGTTATGGGTTTCCTAACAAAATACTGTTTTAGCTATAACACTTAACACTGTATGCAGATTATATTCTTCTATTAAATATGACATATCTTTACATCATCTGTAACATTTCCTTATTTGAAGAAGAAAGAGCTCATATAAAGTGGAAGGAGGACATAATGTAGAGGCCGTTTAACCTTACAAGATTCAAATTGCAAGCGTCTAGAGAAGAGATAACTTTTTATATATGCACAGAACAGCAGCTAATTCATTTTATTTTGTTAACTATGGCATGCCAAGAGATTCACAAATTACATGTCATTACTGACTATAAAAACACAAATGTTATAGTACAGTAGCTGGCAACCTTTAATAACCCAGGGACCATAACAACATAACTCTGGCTCATCATGGGCTGGGTGGCTTCAGCAATGCCTTCACCCACGCCAAAGCCAGACAGCTGGAAACTGTATCCTCACTGCCACTGCTTTCCCCTCCCACCTATCCCTCTTCCAGCTGCACTGCAGCTCACCACCAGCTAGAAACTGTACTCTCACTGCAGTCAGGAATTTCAGTTTGGGACAGCTCTCTGGTGGAGATGCACAGATGCAAGTCTGTCACACCCCCAAGAGCAGAAGACCCTGGCAGACCCTGACCTTAACCCCAGTGCAGAGCCAGGAGGTAAATGAAGCCACGGCGGGAGGGCACTAGTTAGGAGTGGAAAGCAGCTAAGAGGAGCCGAGGAGCATCATGCCCCCTCTCCCTCACCTCCTACTTAGCCCAGCCCCCTAAGAAGCAACACAAACAGGTGCACTCTGGGCCCCAGCACACGAGTTAGCATGGGAGTTAGGAGGGGGTGCAGGGCAGGGTCCAGTAGTCAGTCCCCTGCAGGCAGCGCAGTACAGCAAGATCTCACGAGATCTGCTGTGAGGTTTAAAAATTGTAAAGGTCCCAAATGAAGGAAAAAAACTTCAGTTTGGGACAGCTCTTTGACAGAGATGCACAGGTACAAGTCCCTCATTCCCATGAGAGCAGAAGACCCTGGCAGACCCCTCCAGTGGACTCCAACCTTAACCCCCAGTGCAGAGCCAGGAGGTAAGTGAGGCCCACAGCAGGAGGGTACTAGTTAGGAGCAGGAGGCAGTTGAGGAGCCAAGGAGGGTCATGCCCCCGCCCCCAGCTCCTACTTAGCCCAGCCCCCTAGGAAGCCCTGTGAGCAGAGTTGTGCAAATAGAGCATGCAAACAGGCATGCTCTGGGCCGATGTGCAAGTTAGCATGGGAGTTCATGCAGGAGGGTGAGGAGGAGAGGCACAAGGCTCTTGGTGGCAAGCCTGAAGAGAAGGGTTGGCACAGCAGTAGCCCAGACTACTATTACTATTACTGTGTAATAGTGATGAGGTGCCACACCCTGAAGATCCCCTCCATGTATGGGCCACCCCACCTCTGGTACCACTAAGACCTCCACCCAGATGGAACCCCATGGTTCTGGCCTACACTCAGGTGGGGGTCCTGGCTTTCAGCTGTGGGGGCTGCCTGGCCTGATTGCAGGCACCTGGGATCAGGAGCACTGACACCTCCCCTTGTGAGGTTTGCTCTCCACTAGAGACTCTGGAGTGCTGGATAAGGGAGCTCCAGGCTGTGGCGCAGAGGCTGCATGCCATCAGGGACGGAATCTTACTGCCAGACTCTTCGCCTGAAGAATGAAGAGGGAAGAGCAAGGATGGCTGGCAGGACAAGGGTGGATAAGAGAAGCTCCCATGAAGTCCAGCCAGGGGTCACTTGGACGAAGGTTGTCTCCAGCTCCAAGACATGCTGCACCAGGGCACCGCCCCTCTGGATCTTCACAACAGATACAAAAAACTCACAGCACCAGTGGAGCCAGGAGAACCACCAGTTCCAGCACTGGAGGAAGAAAGGCAACCTGCAACCACTCCAAAGAAGAAATGCCAAATGATCATCATGGGCAATACCCTTTTGACAATGAGAGAGCGCGAGCGATCTGCCACCCTGATCCCTTGGCCCATGAGGTCTGCTGCCTCCCAAGGGCCCGTATTGGAGATGTAGCTGAAAACTTGTCTGGCCCTCTGACTATTATCCCATGCTTCTCCTCCAGATGGGCACAAATGACATGGCTTGGAGCAATCCCAGCCAGGTTATGAGTGACTACTGGGCTCTGGGGGCAGGGCTCAAAGGGCTGGAGGTGCAGGTAGTTCTTCCTTAATCATTCTGATTATGGGCCACAGGCACAGGAGGGAGAGAGGAACTGGTGAAGTAAACAGAAGACTGCAGTGTTGGTGCCACTGCAAAGGCTTTGGCGTCATTGACCACAGTCTGCACTTCAGAGACAGAGGTATTGGTCTTTTGGGAAAGGACGACCTCTACCTCATTCCAATGGGAAAGAAGGTCTTCTTGGCCAGAATGGCAGGCCTGCTTGACCAGGCTTTAAACTAAGTTCATCGGGGGATGGGTGGACAACCACCAGTGCCATCCCACCAAGTGTCAACTGCAGAATCAGCAGGTCAAGTAGCACAAGAGAACTCATTCCTACCCCTGCCCAGGGACAGGACTCTTCTAGAAGTCCAGGGAAACCTAGGGCTTCTGACAGCAAGATCACTTGCCTGGGGAACAAACAGGAGGAACTGGCCCTTCTGCTAAACAAAAATTAGCATAATCACATAGAAATAATGGAGACCTGGTGGGACTCCACCTATGATTGGACTACAGGTAGAGACGGCTATACCTTGTACAGGAAGGACTGTATTGCAAGAAGGACAGAGGTGTAGCTCTCTACATGAAAGAGCACTACACTTCCCTGCAAGCAGAGATTGGCGACTTATGAAAGGCAACTTAAGACTCTCTGGGTTAGATTATGGGGGGGAATGCGGTGAAGGAGATATAATGGTAGGAATCTATTACAGCCCTCCTAACCAAGTGGAAGAGCTTGACCATAAATTCACTAGGGAACTGGCAGAGGCTGAAAATTGAAGGGAAGCTGGGAGACAGTGATCACCAGGGAACCTGGTTTTCTTTAAAAAAAAAAAAAAAAAAAATCATGAATCTCTGACAAAAAATTGCAAATTCTCTGACAAAACCCCCAAAATCCATTATTAAAATTGAAAGCCCCATGCAGCTCCCCCAACCCTGCTGATGCCCCCCTCACACCCCGCCAATGCCTCCTCCAGCCCTGCTGCTGCCACCCCTCACTGCCCCTAAAGTCCCACGCCCCAATGCCACTGGTGACCCTCACTGCCCCAACAGCCCCCCACCTTAAGTGTGCCTCTTGCCCCCCCACAGCCCTTACCCCCCAGCCCTGCTGGGGGGGAGGGCAGTTGCCAGGGCTATGGGGCCAGGGCCCAAAGTCTGCAGTCTCCTGTCAACAACCGGCAGCTGCAGCAGAAGCAGAACGAAGCAGGCTTCCCCAATGCTGCCACCTGCTTGGATGGGGCCAGGACCAGCTCTTGGCTCCTCACCCCCAGCCCCCCCAGGCATGACCTGCAACCCCCCAGCACTGCCAGAGGGGCCCTCAGCCCCCTGGAAGCCCCACTTACCTCAGGCTCCAGGAGAAGAATGAAGCTGAGCTGAGCTGAGCTGAGCTATGGCTGAGTGAAAGCCTCAGGCCCCACCCTCCCCCTCAGGGTGGGCTGGGGTTTCCCGCCTTGTTTGCAAACAGGTCTTGCACACTGGACCTCAACCAGCCTGCAGAGCTGTTTGCAAAAGCAGGGAATCCGTGGGTTTCTCTGCTAAAAGGAGAAATTTGTGGTTTTCTCCATTTTTGCACGGGAAACAGAAAACCCAGATCCCTGGTGATCACAAGTTGATCACTTTCTGTATCCATCACAAAGCTGGCAAATCAGTCAGCAATGTAGAAATCCTTGACTTTAGGAAAGCCGACTTCTGCAAGCTCGGGAGGCTGGTTGCCGAGGCCCTCAGAGGCCATGATCTAATGGAGAGGGGAGTCCATGGTGAGTGGTTGCTCCTTGAGGATGTGATACTTGAAGCAAAAGGGAAGTCCATCCCAGCCTGTAGCAAAGGTAGCAAAAGGGCTGGGTGACCCCCTTAGCTAAAAAGGAAACTCATGCACCTCCTGTATTTGAAAAGAAGCCCATAAAGGATGGAAGTCAAGTAACATCACCAAGGAGGAGTATTCAGCACTGGCCTGCACCTATAAGGAGCGAACTAGGAAAGCCAAGGCTGAAACCAAACTCAAACTGGCTACAGGAATCAAGGACAATAAAAAGTCCTTCTTCAGATATGTGAGTAGTCAGAAAAAAACCAACAGCAACATTAGACCGTTGCTAACCAAATAGGGAGCTGACAACTGACACCCAGGAGAAGGCTACATTCCTTAATGTTTACTTTGTGTCAGTCTTCCACAGCACAAGGTGATCACCCAACCTAACAAGATGTAGGATTGCATGGGTATAAGTGAACATAAGCCCATTATTAGCAAAGATCTTGTGAGGGAACACCTTGAGAGGCTAGACATCCACAAATCAGTTGGTCCACATAGAATGCATGCAAGAGTGATAAAAGAACGGGCTGACATCATAGCGCAGCTAATGGCGAAGATATTTGAGAATTCATAGTGCTCAGAACAGGTTCTGGAAGATTGGAAGAGAGCCAATGTGGCCAATCTTCAAGAAAGGGAGAAGGAAGACCTAGAGAACTACAGGCCAGTCAGTTTGACCTCAATTCCTGGTAAGATTTTGGAAAAAGAAAATCAAAGAAACCATTAACAATAGGCTAGTGGAAGGCAACATTCTGAGAGATTGGCAACATGGCTTTGTTGTGGGACATCTTGCCTGAGCAACCTCATTTCCTTCTATGACCAGGTGACACTTCACCTGGACAAAGGAGAAGAGGTTGATATCATATATCTAGACTTCAAAAAAGCCTTTGATTTGGTCTCCCATGATGTCCTCATGGCAAAACTGGGGAACTGCGGCCTCGACTACCTTACAAATGGCTGTGGAACGGGCTCTGTGGTCTGACCCAGATAGTGATAATCAATGGAACCATATCAACATGGCACATGGTGACCAGTGGTATCCCCCAGGGCTCCGTACTTGGACCAGTACTCTTTAATGTAATTATAAACTGTCTCGATTCAGGTATCAGAAGTGGACTGGCTAAGTTTGCTAATGACACCAAATTATGGCAAAGTGTCAATCACATTAGAGGATAGGTTGGCAATTCAGACTGATCTGGACAGGCTCACAAGGTGGGCAAATCTAAACCTGACGCCATTCAACATACAAGGTGCTCCGCCTCAGGGGGAAAACAATCTATACCATACTTATAGGCTTGGCAGTGCTACTTTCATTAGCACCCTGACCAAAAGAGACGTGGGGGTCATGACTGGCCATGAGATGAACATGAGCCACCAATGCAATGCCGCAGCTAGCAATGGAAACAAAAGCCTGGCTTGCTTCTACCGATGCATCTCAAGCAATACCCAGGAAGTCATCCTCCCACTTTTCTCAGCCTTGGTGAGGGCGCAGCTGGAATACTGCAGCCAGTTCTAAGCTCCTCGCTTTAGAAAGGATGTGGAGAAGCTTGACAGTCCAGAGAAGAGCCACATGCATGATTAAAGGACAAGAGAACAGGCCTTATGAGGAAAGGCTGAGAGCCATGGAACACTTCAGCCTGGGGAAGTGAAGGCTCAGGCCAGACTTGGTGACAGCCTATAACTATACAAGGGGAGTGCATCAGGAACTGGGACAATGTCTGTTCACCAGGGCACCCCAAGGAAGGACAAGTTCTAATGGCAACAAACTCCTGGAAGACCGTTTTAGGCTGGACATAAGAAGAAACTTCTTTACTGTCTGCGTCCCCAAAGCCTGGAATAGACTCCCCCCAGAAGTGGTGCAAGCACCTATTCCGGACACTTTTAAGAAACACTTGGATGCCTATCCTGCTGGGATCATTTGACCCCAGCTGCCCCTTGATAAATAAACCTTCGTTATTAATGAAAATGAGCCAGATTCTCTGGGCTTCTCTGCCCCAAACCTCAGGACTCCTCCACCCTAAACTCTACAAGGTGCATTTCCCTTTAAGACAAGCCCAGTTGTGCCTTAAGGGCAATAATCATGACCTCCAGCTACCCCCATAGTCACGTCTATGCCTTGCAGATGTCACACAGTATTTAGGAAGGTGGGGGAAGGAGGCGGGGAAGGGCCTCGGCACTGACTCCACACTCACTTCTCAAGCCTCAAACCTTTGGTGGGGCTTCTGCCTTCAGCCCTTTTCCTCTAGCTGGGGCCTCTAGCACAAAGTCTACCATTGTGGACCTCAGCTTATGGGCCCCTGATCCCACCTCTTGCTTTGGGCCTTCTTGGGATCCTATCTCATGGGCTCTGAGGTAGCTCTCAGCATCCTGCAAGCAGGGGAGAGCAACAGGGGAGGTGCGCAAGAGGGGGCACATACTCTTACTCAGGTGTGTGGCCCAGGAAGTATGCTCTCATACTTCCTGAGAAATCAAGGCAATCAACTAGTTACCTCAGGTGCCTGTACAGAAATGCACAAAGCCTGAGAAACAAGCAGGGAAAATTGAAAGTCATTGCACAAACATAGAACTATGACATGAATAACAAAGACTTGGTGGGATAGATTGCATGACTGAAGCACTGTCATGGATGGACACAAACTGTTCAGGAAGAGGAGTTGCACTTTATGTAAAAGAGCCATATGATTGCTCGGAGCTCCAATATGAAGCTGGGGATAGACCTGATGGGATTCTTTGGGTTAGAGTCAGAGGGGAGATCACCAGGCCAGGAAGAAGTGGTGGATGAGGCTTTCTTCAAAAAGCTAGTGGAAGTTTCCTGATCACAGGCCATAGTTCTCATGGGGGACTTCAATCACCCTTATATCTGCTGGGAGGACAAAACAGCAGAGTGCAAGCAATCCAGGAAGTATTTAAAGAATACTGGGGAAAGTTTAGCTGAGCTGGTAGGGAGCCGCGACACTGTGCGAAAAGAGCATGCAAACAGGAGGTGGGCTAGGGGGGACTGTCCCCCCAAGCTAGGGAGCACCCCCGGGGTAACCCTCAGGGAACAGGCTGCAGAGGCACCATAAGAGCACACCAGTGTTTGCGTCGGCATTTCTGCCAGCGGGTGAGCAGGAAGGGCCAGGAGGGAGACTCCTGCTAGGGCAGAGTGAAGGCACTGCATTAAGCTATAAATAAACAGCAACTCCTACACTGGTGTCAACACGGAGTGCTGCCAGGGCCCCTGCCCGGGGGGCACAGCCTATGGCCTGCAGGGGTTGCCAAGCAAGGCCCGGGGGGGGGCAGGGATTGGGGACCCCCACACCTGTCCTGCAGGTGCCCGCCTTAGGACCCTGGAGGCGCAGGTGAGGGAGCTCCAGGAGGAGGTTAGCAGACTGAGGGGAATCAGGGAGGTGGAGGATGAAATTGATGGTTATTTCCTTTACCTGCAGGGCCACACACCCAAGAAAGAAGCACCTTGGGAGGTGTCCTCCACTGCAGAGTGGCAGACGGTCACCTCCAGAACCAGGGCTGCTCGCAACACAGCAGTACCAGTTCCTCTGGTCCGGCTGGAGAACAGGTACTAGGCCCTGGCAACACTGGAGGAGAAGGAAGGAGAGGAGGTGACTGGAAATGAGGCAACTCCACACTCTCCATGCTCCGAACAGGCCGAAGGAGCTAAGCAGTCCCGGAGGAGAACGTGTCAAGTGATCGTCATAGGCGACTCCATCCTGAGAGGTACAGAAGGCCCCTTCTGTCGCCAGGACCCCTCGACATGCGAGGTCTACTGCCTACCCAGAGCAAAGATTCAGGATGTGTCGGGGATGATCCAGACCATGATCCAGCCCACCAATTACTACCCCATGGTCCTATCCATGTGGGTACTAATGATGCGACAAGGACAAGCCCTGATCACCTGATGGCGTACTATCACGCTCTGGAGGGCGTGCTGAAGGAGATAGGTGCACAAGTGGTATCCTCTTCTGTCCTACCAGTGAGCGGACGTGCAAAAACGGCATGAGACATGCATCGCAGAGACCAACTGGCAGCTTCGGGAATGGTGTCTTGAGGTGGGCTTTGGCTTCCTTGACAACAACCTGTACATCACGACAAGAGACATGCTCGGATGGGATGGGCTAAAGGTAAGCATGTGTTCTTTTCCAGGTTGGCAGATCTCCTCCGGCGGGCTTTAAACTAGGCTCATCAGGGGAAGACGAGGGAGGAGGCGGCCTTGGACCACTAAACCATGCAGCACCCACAAGTACTGCCCAGCCTAGACCGACAAAAGAAATATCTACACAGGTAAGCAACAGGGGTCAGGGCAATGCTGAGATTAGGGGGCCAGTGCACACATCCACAGGAGGCCTTAAATGCCTCTACACAAACGCTTATAGTATGGGAAACAAGCAGAAGGAACTTACCCTCCTGCTAGCTGACACCAACCCAGACATAGTGGGGCTCACTCAAACATGGTGGGACCCAACACATGACTGGGCAGTGAATATCAAGGGCTATAAGGCTGTACAGGAGGGACAAGAAAGGGAGGAAAGGGGGGAGTGTGGCGCTCTACATTAAGGAGGAATACATATCCTCATCAAGTAGCACAGAGTCAGAGGAAGGGCACACTGAAGTGCTCTGCGTTAGAATACAAGGCAGTCGAGGGGAAAGAGACTTAACAGTGGGGGTCTACTACAGACCATCCAACCAAAGGGAAGAGCTAGACCAGGAATTCTTAAGTTAGCTCACGGAGGTAGTTAGGTCAAAGGACGTGGTCATCATGGGTGACCTGAACTTTCCAGACATCTGCTGGGAAGAGCAGTCAGCCAGGTCTGACCACTCACATCGGTTTCTAGCCAAAATGCAGGACCTCCATCTAACCCAGGAGGTGCACAGCCCTACCAGGGGAGACGCCTTGTTGGACCTGGTGCTGGCCATGGGTGACAACCTGGTGAGGGGGCTGCAGGTACTCAACCACGTGGGTGACAGCAATCATCACCTGCTGGAATTCACTATCCAGCACAAGGTGGCAAAGGCCTGCAACAAGGCAGCAGCCCTAGATTTTAGGAGACTGGACTTCAATGAGCTAAGAAGAACAGTCGGAGAAGCACTGAGGTCCCGGAGGGGAGGGGAGCCAGCTGTCCAAGAAGAGTGGTTGCTCCCTAAGGAGATGATCCCCCAAGGACGATCCCTTAAGGAGGTAATCCCAACATGGATCAAAGGGAGCAGGAGGGCACAAAAACCCCCATGGCTCACCAAAAGCATCCAGGAATGTCTTCTAGCTAAAAGGGAGGCGTACACACAATGGAAGGGAGGGGCCATCACCAGGGAGGACTATACTGTGGTTGCGCAGGGATGCAGGGGGGCAATCAGGAAGGCCAAGGCAGAGATGGAACTGGGACTAGCTACCCGGATCAAGGACAACAAGAAGTTCTTTATTAAATACATAGGGGGCAAAAAACAGATACTAGGTAACCTGGGGCTCCTGCAAGACACACTAGGAAATTTCGTCGTCATACCAGACGACAAAGCTAACCTACTTAACGACTTCTTCATCTCCATTTTCCTGAGCAGGGACAGTATCAACCCTCCTACTGGGCCCTCCTTAGGTCCCAGGGGAGGCACACCTAGGCCAAGGGTCTGTGAGGATCTAGTCAGGGAACTTCTGGAGGGACTGGATGTATTTAAATCAGCTGGTCTGGACAATCTCCACCCCAGAGTGCTGAGGGAATTAGCAGAGGTCATTGCGGTACCCCTGGAATGGCTTTAGGAGCACTTGTGGTGCTCTGGTGTGGTGCCAGAGGACTGAAAAAGAGCCAATGTGGTTCCCATCTTCAAAAAAGGGAAGAAGGAGGAACTGGAGAACTATAGGCCAGTTAGTCTTACCTCGATCCTGGGTAAGCTTTTTGAGAGAATTACTCTGGCACATGTTCACGAGGGGCCAACGGGGGAGATTATGCTTAGGTGCAACCAACACACATTCATTAGAGGCACGTCCTGTCAGACCAACCTGGTGCCCTTCTATAACCACATCACAAAATCCTTAGATGCAGAGGCAGCAGTGGACATAGTCTTTCTGGACTTTTGGAAGGCCTTCGACACTGTCTCTCACCCTGTTCTCATTAAAAAACTGGGGGACT